>NW_010529941.1:162500-202500 GCF_000687285.1 Phaethon lepturus
TCTGCAGGAGGAGGGGAAAAAAAAAACCCCAACCAAAAACCACAACAATCAAGCAGTTTGTTGTGAGGGAACGGATAAGCTTTTTTATTACATTACAGGTGAAACGTTCATGGTAATTAGTGGAAACTGTGCTTCAACTCCCCCAGAGTTTAGACGTATTCCTTAAGGACAATCTGTAATGTATGGGAGGACCTGTCAAACTTAAACTTTGGGTCCCCCTAGTCCCTCCCCCTCTGCTCAGAAAAGCATATTTTGGTAGCTAGCATGCCTACCCACTCATTCCCTACTGCCCTTTTAAAAGAGAGACTTTTAAGACTCTCTGAGTTCAAACAAGACGTTTGAGAGATGCTTAATTGGCCCCACTGGATGGCAAAGCATTAAATCCTGGTCCCCAACACTCATTCGGTGTAGCTTCTTTTTAAATGGCAAGCAGAATCATCTAATTCTATATACAAATCAACTAGCACGATACTGCTTGGTTGAAAGGGTCACCACAATTATGTAAAACATGAGTATTAACTATAATTGGGATAGTTTGCTAATACAATAAAAAGCTCTGAACATGAGAAAAGTTATGCTCACAGCAGTAGCTATCACTTTCTAAAGTAAGAATTCATGGATGAAATGACATGAAAAAGATGGTTATAAAATTTTAATGGAATGATAAAAGGCAAAAGTCAGCCTCTCAGCTGAATTCTTAAAATCCCTATATATCACAATCAGCTCCTTAACTGTAAAATCAATGTGGAGTATAACATGTTGTCAATGTGGTTGTCACTGGAGGGAAGACTGCAAAGTGTGACAGCTACACAGCTCAGCCTGACAATGATGAAAATAAAATCATAAAGCTTTTTACATGGATGTAATTGTTTATAGAGGTAACTATTGAACATGGGAACAATGGGCATCTTTTTCCTTAAGATCCTTAGTTCATATTTCAAACCGTTTCATTACAGTATTAATACTAGAAGATAGTTTCATTTTGGCAAATGAAATTATCTTTTACGGCAGGCTATTTTACTCATCTGCTTCAAAACTTCAGACTCAACTTAAAATGAAGGCACAAAATTGGCATTAATGTTTCTTAATTCCCTGACTAGAAGCACACATTTGTTTACTTATTGTACTGGGGGAGTGAGTAGCTACAATCTCAAGGATGTACTTTGGGAGAATCTATACTTTCATTAATGTACTGAGACATGTACCTGGACTACTGCCCTTTAAAGCTAATGAGAAATACCTGATTTGCTGGGAAAATCTCTCACTAAGCGGAATAGAAAACCTGCACCTTTTATTCTTGAATAATTTACTCTTTTCAGGAACATGGACAACGAAATTGTACATATTAACAAAATGTGGTGTCTTTCATATACTACCAACTGTATCCTGCAGAAAATCCAAATTGTGGAGCTCTGGGCACAAGAAACCACAAGAATCTTTTATCACATTGGATCACAGGACTCAAAAGTCCTTAGGATGCTCATGCAATGACATGCAGTCCATATGAACCATATACTAAAAGCAGTCTTCAAAGTGTTCAGACTTTTTGCCCACTACTACTTCAAATGCACATTGGTTCCAGAACCTCAGCCTAGTAGTTAAGAAACTACTTCTAATTCCTAATTTATAGGCATGCACGGACAGTTTGTACTATTCATCATACGATCATCATATCGTACCTGCCACGATACTACTTCAGCCTTAATTTGTTCTTCTGTCCTTTTGCTATTCACCCTGTCATGTATTTCACCTGACTTTCTCCTCCCTTTATCACTTCACCAGTTTTTGTCTTCTCTGGCTTCAGTTTCCATTTATCTTTCTTGAGCACAGATGACCACATTCACATGAACTAACTATGGATTAATTTATATGGCTAAATTATATGAACCTAACTTACATAGCTACATATAACAAATATAATCAGCAGAGAAAGCAAGCGCTTCCAAAAGCTAACTGCATCACCTACCCTCTTGTCCTGCATAGTCCTCTGGAGGAGCCTGCCTCTCTCTATTGTCTACATATGGAAGCTTAAGAGAATAGGCCTCCTCATCCTGGAACCAAAGCTTTGTGGTAAGCATGACAGAGGAGCACACCATAGCACTATATATGATAGGAATAATACTTCCCTATGTTGGACTGGCCTAGAACTTTATACATAAAGGAGATGTGCTTGCGATCACTTTATCTAAGACAAAAAAAAAATGGGACTGCCTGATAGTCAACGCACAAAACCTTCTCTCTCAAGTGCCAGCCAGGTACTTATAAAAGGGCTTCACTAAGAACTCTCCATACTGGAATCACACACTGACCTGTGGGACTGAAATGCAGCCAATGTAGAGAACATATGCTGGTGACTGAGATGTCCTGCTGTATGCAGCTGACAGGACTGCAAATAGTTTCTGGGACATTCAAAAGAAAAGAAAGGAACAGGCAGCTTTTCTCTAAAGTAACAATTTTCCTAGCTTAAAACTTGCCCAAATCATGATGGATTTTCTCAAGCGCTAGAAAAAGCACCTTTCTCATTTGGGAACTATCCCTCTGATTAAACCGTGTGTGGATTGCTACCAGCCAATATAATTTTGCAAACCATAAAGCTACACCGTAAGAATGTGGCAGCTGCATTGGGCCACCTTCAGATAACTATAACTGGCTCCTGAGCAGCTTCTGTCCCAGATAGTTCAAAGACTTGCCATAACAAAAGGGAAAACTTAATTCATATCTTCTTTTTATATCTAGAAAATTTCATTTTATTTTTCTGAATGCAATGCATGAAACGCTGCTCTCCATTCAATGGTACATACTGATCTCTCAATTTAGTGGTGACTACATTGATTGCAAGAGTTATCTTAAATTTACATTCAAGTTCCTGAAAGCAAGATCTAATCTGGAAACTTCATCAACTGTTTATATTTGTCTGGCAGTAAATAGTCTGATGCTATACTGACCAAGATCGCTGGAACAAACATCTTTTATTAACACATGTTTAGCAGGTTTTCAAATATTCATAGGATATGTACATTATTGTTATCTGGCACTGGCAGGTTAGACTTCAAAAAATGCATGGAATCAGTTACTAGTGCCACACTAATCTAAATAGAAGTATTTGAAAATTATTTACGGCATTTTTTATTGCATTATAAAAATACCCCAAACCTACTAATCCGTATATTAATACGTTGTTTATCAGATACAACAGATTTTTATGGCAGCGTTTGCTATTTTTTCCTTAATCAATCCTAATATCTTCCTAGTTTACTATATATTTATCATAATAAAATATAATATGCAGATATATTGTGAAATCATCAGCTTGTATTAGTAGAACTCTATTGACTTTAAAAGTGGATGTGTTGATTTACATCTATTGCTATCGGGTGTATGTGCACATAAACACACACGCATACATTTTGTTCCTACACATATTTTATGCTTTGGTGAAACAAAAAAGACATATATACACTGTAGAAAATTCAATAAGAACATGCGTACACACGTATATTTCAACAGAGTAAGAAATATGGGACATTTCTACTGTCAAATTGTACTTTAAAAAGTCAAAGCCTATTGGTTAGCAGTGCCAGGAATTAAGTGTACTTCTGCAACAAGCTGTCAGTATAGGCAGTTTTATAAGAAACATATTGATGCCTTGACAGAAATACTGCTTACACCCAATGACAATCATTCAATCTTAAGCAACTGAGTTGAACATCCTTTCACAGATGGCAGCCCTCCACAATAACACCAAAACCAGAGTCCTTTGTCACCACTGAAAGTTGGGGTTTTTTTGTAAATTACAAGGGTTGTTGGATAATGGAGACACATCACCAGGTATTCTTTAGCAGAACCAATGCAAATGGAAGAGGACATGTTAAGGAAAATAATTTTTCCCTTGGAGACATGGAGTTTACAACTGAACTAAAGAAGTTTGTTTTAAGCTAAGAAACAAAATGCAGTATCATAGCTGAAGAGGTGAGTTGTCTGTTAATCTCAAAATACTTTAATTGTTTAAACAACTGACAGAGGCATTATATTTTTCCTTTCTTGTTCTTAAGTTTCCTTTGGTAACTTCTGCCTTCCATACTAACTTAAGGCATTTTTTGCAGAGGGTAGTGTTTCATGATGGTGCACAAAGGCCATCCAAGTTCTATGCAGCAGGTAACTTCTACAGATATGTTCAAGACGACTATATAGAAATGCACATCCTGTGTAGGCCTTCTACCTTGTCCCTAACTCCCAAAAAGAGAATTTTAAAATTCTACACCTACTACTTTGCACAAAAAATAATTTTTACATATACTAACAAGTGATGCCTTTTAAATGCACTTCTGTGCTCCTTTTAGCTAAAAAGAAACAACACTGTATGAACTATCTGACCAGAGCTAAATAATCATTGCAATTTGAATGAAATAGTCATAGAAGATTGGTTGCATTTAGACCATGAACTCGGACAAGTTGAATAATATTGTATGCACTTTTGGTAACAAACAATTACAATAAAAGAATTGAATCTCAACAAAGATTTTCACAGGTAGATAACATGTCTCTGGTATGTAAAGACCAAGTTCAGAACTTCCTTCTATTAGGTAATTACTTACAGCTTATGTGTTCAGAGAAGCATTTATACCTTTAGACCTTAAATGGATTTATCAGTTAAATTTGTGCTGTGAATTATTTGCTCAGCTTCAAAGAAAAACATTTTACAATTGTGGGAACACGTGTTTTCTTCTGGGTGTCCTCTCAAGAGAGACAGCTATCCATTTAGAGTAGGTTAAATTTATGGTCTGAAATACAGATCTCATATCAGTGTAAAATAGAGTAAGACCACAAGGCACTTTGGTGTGAAGGCAGAGAAAGCAACATAGTAATGAAACCAGTAATGAAACACCCCCACACCCACACCTTTTCCAGCTCAGAATGACTTGCTTTCTTATTAAACAAGCTATAACGGGGAAAATCTCTGTAGAAAATACCTAATTTCTCTAAAATTTGATAGAATGGGATCATCCGTTACTGATGGAAAAAAAAAGCAAATATATTTGAAAGCAACAGATTTTTCCCAAAAGAGTGCTATTAGATATCCTGCTACATTGTAAGAGAAATCTAATAGCTCAGTTTCTTAAAAAAGCTGGAAGTTCTGTATTTTGTATATGTTATTATGTACAACAAGCCCAAGTTTTGTTACACGTTTTTGCTTACTTACTGTATCGGGTGCAAAATCCTACCCTGCCAGCTAAACGGCTGTACCTACATCCAAACACCCGTTTGTTAAATCAAGGGACTGTTGAACAAATTACGTGGAGTGAGTCTGCAGAACGTAGAACTATTAATGAAGAAGGCGATGGGACTGGCAATGACAAACTCAATTTCAGACCACTAGATCACTACTTTGAATTAACAAAGATCACTGGGAATGAAAAGTTCTGTTCAGCTGTGGTACAGATTAGGTATTCTCAACACAGAGAGAAGACAACTGTCATATACTATTAACTTCAACTTATTTTCTCCGATATGACTGAAATCAGAATCAAGTCCTTGAATATAAAGCACGTACAAAGCTGTACTTACCAGTATATCTTAAACTAGCCATAAATGAATACATATGCATGGAGGGATATTTTATAAAGAAAAAAGATACTACTTCAAAAAACTTATATTTAGATATTCATGTTTTATGAAAATCTAAGACAACAGATATTTGATCCCTTAGGAGTTTTTATTGCAAGTTAGTATTACTGCTACTTAATTGAGAAAGCTAGATAACCAAAAGAAATTATGTGCAATGGCAGTTAAACTCTTACTTATATTTTCTGCTAAAGGGAGTTAAGTAAGATCAGGCTGCTTACTGTCCTCTGCTGTAGTCATTGAAGTCCAGTTACTATAAGCATTGCCATAACCATTGGAGGCAACCACTCTCATCTCATACTCGGTGTATGGCTGAAGATCTCTGACCCTGTGTTGTAAGGAAGCAGTAGGGCTGGAAAACAAACTGCAAAGAAAAACAGCATGAGTTACATTTAAACATCCCAGCACCTAAAGAAAAACTAAAGCATTACATGTCCTGTAACAAAACCAGCCACCCTAAAGGTGAGCCATATTCAAGATAATGGGACTTCTTTTGCTCAGCAGTTGATAGTGGCCTTGCTATGGTCTGCGTACTCTAAAATGTCACCAGCAGAATGCCTTCGCCGCATCTGGAGTCGGTAGCTGGGTGTGCCTGGGGCGTTGTTGCGAACTGGTGTAGACCAGACAACCTGAAGACTGGTCGGAGTGGCAGATGAAAGCCTTGGAGGCATCACACCATCTGGAGCTGTTGAAAAACATGGATGAATTAGAGCAGAGAAAACCATGGAGAACATATGCCGAGTGGAAACAAAATGCTCCATATACTGGAAAAACTGTTCGTCAGGATCAGCAGCAATGTTAACATGGTCCATTTAGTTTAACATTTTCACCACTGAACAATGCTATTTCTTTATTTTCTTCTTTTCAATACAGTTATGTGAGTATCATTTTGCTAAAGCAAACCTCCAAACACCAAAAGTAATTCAGAAGCAGCATATTCTCCACCACCTGTTCAAATATCATCTACTTCTCCTTGTGCCCAGGTCTGCCACCTCGAGAAGTTAAAGAAATGCTCACAGAAATGTTAGCCAGCAAGAGTAAAATTGATCAGACTTTTTATAATTCAGATACCTTCTCACCCTTATAAATTAATAATAATTTTAAAAGAAAACAGCAGAAATTTTAAGGGAAAAAAGGTCTTTAGGTAGAAATCAAAATAGATTCAGTGAAGTCTCAGTCTCTAGCCCACTGTTTTCTTAAGGAAATTAATTTTTATGAAGTCCAGGAACTGCAGATAAAAATCTGTCAGTAATGATACCACCAATGACCTTTAACTGCTGCAAATTTCACTGCATGCAGTAAAAAGAACTATGCCAATTTGCACCCATGAGTTTATGGCTTTGTTGTTTCTTTAAGAAGAAAACAATCTGTTGAAGAAACTTTCTGAATTTAAACACATCTGGACCTTTTATATATAATGCATGGCTGTAGCCATAACCATGTAGCTCTCTTCCAGAGAGTTAAAACACTGGAAAGTTACTACCTCTGTCATTTAAATTCTTGTACAATAATTTTGCTTTTCATGGCCCAGTAATTGCCATTTGCTTCTTTCTTCAGTCTTTCCAACAGAAGTTCTTTGTTTCTATTTTTTTTTTCCTTCTCTCTACTGGAAAAAACAGTCTCTCAGATCTGTAACTTAAGGTGTAGTTGTCAGCCTCAAGGCATAAATTGTAAGATGAGCAAACAATATTTTGTAGTAAATTTTCTATTTCCCACTTGTTTACGAGGTGGTTACTAAGAGGAAAGTAACAGAGTTTATGATACACTATCTGAATCATTCTCTCCCTGAAATGGATGAAAGGATGGCATTGGCTCCGAAAAAAAAGTCATCAGTCATATACAACAGTTTTTGTTTATACTGACATATACACACAGAGATACATGAACTAGCAGCTGGCTAGTTTTACTCTGATTATACGTACTTATGACTGGGGAACTTCAAAATTCTTCAGCTCCAGCTCCAGACTGTATTAGGTATGAAGGCACAAGACAGGTCTTGCTCCAATCAAGAGACTTGGTCCCTTTCCTTTAAGTTCAAGGTCTGCCAGTTTTCACGAGAAATTTTAACAAAAAGCTGGCTGCTGGGGTACCTGAGTTATTACCAGATATTTTACTTCTGAGAATTGGCCCCTAGCCCTGCAACCCTCCTGTTTTGTTCAGCACAAGATGAAGTGGAACAGGACCTCCAGCCTTCTTCACTCCCTTCTGCTCCTCTCTGTTACTGTGAAAAAGACATCATTAAACTTTTGGGCTTGAGCCAGCCTGGCCACCTTTGGATGCTCCCTCCTGCTGCTGTTATCTAGACCTAGGCAATAAGACTCCAGTAAATCCCAAGTAAACTTGAAATCTTCCTGTTTCCAAATCCAGGAGATGTCTGAGACTAAGGTAAGTCATGGTCTGCAAACCCCTTGCCAACACCTTCAGGACCTATCAAGAGCTTGTGAGCACCTCAACTCAGAGGGAAGAAGATGGCTGATTTAACTTGAACAGCCCCCAACATCCCTCCAGCTGAGCGATCAAAACCAAACATCTGCACACCAAATGCCTCCGTGTGTGAATTAAATTTCACTCTCAGAGTAAAATGAAGAACATATATTTACCTCACTTAACATTGTTCTGTTTAGCGGCAACATAACTAATGTTGGAGTGAACTTGCACAATAAGGGAGTTTTAAATGTTGTGGATGAAAAGTACAGTACTTGCAGATAATGATGAATTATTTTGGCATTCCTTTATAAAGTGATTCCTGAAGTTGTTAGCAGGCGAACTCAGCCAGCATGAGAAAGATGGCACAATTAATGTAAAAACTTTTATTAGAGGCTTTTAAAGTGTTTTCACAAGCTGACACTAACAGAAAGACTCAATATCCCTTCAAAGCAGGGTACTGCATCATTTAAAACTGAACCATCTGTAGTTTAAAATGTACCAGTTGTTTATGTGCACACAAAAATTCTACACAGCAAAAAAAGCTACATCTAAAAACGAATCTAATTAGCTGAGCTGTAATTTAGCCAGGAAGCCAAAGTTCACATTGTTATTGAGGAGACAGTGTGAGCAACTCACTGAGGAGGCAAAAGCGTTAAATTTATTTCCAGTTCTGCCAGGACACACCACTTCACCTTTGTCTTTCATTTCTCAATCTGTTAAATGGAGATAATAATACTTATCCTTCTTTGTAAAGCTCTCTGAGATCTACAAAGTAAAAGCTCTGATTAAGCTTTATGTATGTATAGTAGTGGTTATTATAGCGATACAGGAATGTTCTTCAAAAAACAAAGATGTAGCTGTCTAAATGTCAATAACAATTCACAGTGTGGATGTTATTTTAATGGCGTAGGTAATCTCAGCTAAATGTTCAAATCTCTTCTACCAACAAAAGCACAGCATAGGAAAGAGTAGAAAATTTGGACAAATCTCTTCTGTGAAAGTCAACTGATCTGTAGAACAAGCCTAGCTTACTACTTTCAGACCAACATGTTAGAATATACAGCAAATTTAACTCATCTGAAAGACTTCCTATAGCTCACAGAGAACATCCTCAGCTATGCGCTAAGGGAGTGTCCTCAGCACTGCACTTCCAAAGGAACGGGGCAGGGTGGCAGGAGGGTACAACAAAGAAATTGTCAAGTCTCTGCTGAGTCGTAATGAGAAAGGTGCTCTGTTAAACTAATCACACTCGGATCATTAAAAGTACAGAGCACTTCCCCTCAAAAATGGTAATTCTAAATTGCACACAAAACATCATTTGACTATTTCAAACACTCCTCATCACCAAGGTCTTCAGTGTAACATTTCCCTCAGCTTAACCCTTTTTATCCGATCCATATTCCTGAGAGACTCCTTACTACCCAAGTAATAACCGGCAACCAGCAATAATTCTACTGCGAATTTCTCAACAGAAGAGCCATGTATCTATCAGCTTGATATATCGTCTTTAAGATGCAATGTTGCTCAAAAAGCTCCCCTCAAGCTTTAATATGACCCTCAGGGGGCAACCACTCCACTTGCAACCTACTGAATCAACATCTAGACCAGTAAATCCTCACTTAGCAGGGCAGAAAGTCACACTTTGTATATGAAGAGACTACAAAGGCAGAATAAAATATTTAATCAGATGTCAATTTTAATCAAAGCATTAATAAACAGCCCTGCAAAATAATAAAAACTGCAGACTGTTTCAAGCTGACAATGATATATTGTATTCCAGATATTCAGGTACACGCAGATGAGTCAAGAAAGATCTGATCCCTGCTCGGCCACTAATGTGCTAAGCAGTCTTTGAAAAGTGTTTCAACTTCTTTCCTCAACTTCCTTATCTTAAACAACATATGCAGTAGTTGTCAGCTTTGTAAGTATTTGTTTATCTTAGGACAGCAAGCATTGTGTTAAATGATTGTGCTTAAATGTTTACTCCATGTTGAAAGCCTCTTTTTCTAAGAGGTATTAATTATATTTATCATAAGGATATATCTGAAATTTAAATTTTCTGAAAGTAGAAGACTAAGTAGGATTATTAAAAGTGAACTATCATTACAACAATAAATTATTATTATTTAGGTATAATAATGTCTTCACTATTAATCTTTAATAAGAGGAAGAAAAGCCAATAGAGCTCGATTTGATATCTATCAAATTGGTGTAAACTCACACCGACTTTGAAGTGAGGTGACACCACTTTTAACAGTAATCAGATATATTTGCTCTGCTGTATCCATAATATCTGCAGATAGGCAGCTAGAAGAGTTTGGAGCTATGTAACTATAACTCTACAATTTGCCACATCTGTACACGTAAAATATTTAGCACAGATGATGCATTTGCATCTTATGGAATTATTTTTCATATACATGTATGCGAACGATAACTGCAGGTATTTAACTACAGAGAAGGCAAATAGGCTCTCCACAGTTTGTGCCATAACAGCACGGAAAAGTTTCAGTCAGACTGCATTTAGATGAATCACAGAATGCCTCTCTCAGTCATGCCTACTCTCACTCTTTTCCAGGTTCAATCCACAAACCCCATTTCTTTATCTCATTGCAGTGGTTGTTTCGATACTCCTGATTCATTTTCTGGTTTAGGTGCCCATACTGAGATCATCTCATTACAGCACTTTTTATGGCAATAAGTTCTGCACGTTGACATTTGTTTCTTCTGATTTTCCCAGGTATGCCTGTTATCTAGTTGTTTGTGGAGTCCAAATAACTCCAGTCATTGCACTCTCCATAATTTTCAACATGGGCATGTGTTTTTGTTTCACTTAACCGAAAGACAGGCCATGATGCTGGGCTATATGTCATCACTGGAAGGGCATGCTAGTTATAAACCTTTATCTATTGGCAAAGCAGAAGATTGCTTTTTTTGTTTCTTATCTTCACAGGTTCATTGAAGTTTACTCCAGTTTGGTTTTTAACCCTCTTTTCCCAGGTATCTTTCCTACTCAGTGTATAGTGAATACACACAGTTGTTCTTGATTTTTCATTTAATATATATGTTCAAGCATGTTGTTTTCCACCCACTCAAAGCCTAAAGAATGCAAAGAAAATCCAAAGGATTTTCTTTCTACTTTT
The DNA here is from genome assembly GCF_000687285.1 of Phaethon lepturus. NCBI lineage: Eukaryota > Metazoa > Chordata > Aves > Phaethontiformes > Phaethontidae > Phaethon > Phaethon lepturus. Next base: position 173,693 of record NW_010529941.1, read on the forward strand.
ATAATTTCACTGATATATGTTTTCAGTTACAGATGTATCTCCATCTAATAATACATATACCAGGGAAAATGCACCACTTATCGAACACATTCCCATGCATCCGGAACATACAACGTGAAAGGTCCATGGCAACATTCTTGCTCGCCCCCCTCTGGCACATGGGGCTTGGGAGAAAGCCAGTAAAGAGACCTAAGGGAGTAGATTAAAGCCCCTTTTAACTTCCCAGTTAACTACCTCACGTTTGTGAAATTTTCTTTTCAGAAGTATAACATAAACAGGATACAGAAATATCTTGTTCTCTCTTCATGATCTATCCTGTTTTATACACCTGATCTCTGCTATAATAGTAATTTAATTGAAAATTAATGGCTTTGTAAATCTTTTCATTTTTAGCTTTAGCATTAATGTTTAATGTTACTTGTACTTGTAAGGCACAATATCATTCAGAAAAATGAAAATATGAATTTTGAAAAATCTAAAATTTGTTTTTATCTGGATTGAGTGTGTAAGCTCTAACTGCAAACTTTACTCCACTTGCACTGTTTGGTATTCCAAGGTGCAGAGTACAATTTTAGTAGGGCCCTGAAAATCAACTCAGGTTTTACTCCATGACCCCACAGACCTGAAGTTTAAGACAATTGTTTTTTGAAACCCCAGAGCAGGCTTACTTATTCCTCATTAATATTGCTCTAGTGAAAAACAAAATCAGACCTCCTCCTCCTCATATTGAACTTTTCTTCATGTACAACCTCAACATCTGCAATCCAAATATGGGTCTCAAGTAAAAATAATGTGTAAGAGATGCCCCTTTCCTAAGTGTTATATTTTACGGAGGTCAACACTATAAAAATGTCTTATAGATTTGTCACTTTTACCTTTATATAAGAAGTTACCTGCCTGCCTTCCTTCCTCAAGCTAGACAGAATTTACCCATGTTGCTCAGCAAGAACTTTGCTAAACTGTAAAAGCTAAAAAAGAATGCCAATAAGCAATTAGCTCAATGATTAATGATTTTAATACCTGTAATAAAGACATTGGATGGAATTTATAACTGCCCAGTAAAACTAATTATTCATCAGACTGTTTAAAAGGATGCCTAGCCAATAACTGTCACATCACAAAATTAATTTAAAACAAAATACTATGAGGAAAAAACAGAAGGAACGGTATTATGAAATCAGGCAGAAACCATGATTAAACAGCTTCTGTGGGTTAATTGTGACTCTGGTTACTGGAAAATGAAATATCTCTGTGAAGTAGCTTTGAGAAACTATCAGATCTGCCCTTTTTTACTTAGGGGAACAGATGTGGCAAGAGCAGAGGGAACAAGATCCTGTCTATCTTCATACAATAGCTTCAGTTTACCACATGAAGCAGCTTTGAGATTAATTTCAGGACTTTTTTTTTTTTTTCTTTCTTCTAGAAAGGAAGAAGTTGGCATAATTTGACATGAACCTTCAAAATCTTGCAACTTCCCTTACAACTGATATCTGCAGGCAGGGAGCTATGACCAGAGATAGGTATGCTAGCTTCCACATTGATGGAAACATCTCTGGTGAGCGTTTTGTAGACTGTTGGTGAGGAGAAAATTTGCTAAATTGAAGTTTCTTTCTTAATCTTGATGGTACAATTTCAAGGAATGGCAGGCTGGCTTTTAACCTTTTTACTTCATATTTGAAACTAAACAGTTGTTAGATAGCTCTGGGATTCCCAAAAGCAACAAAAAAAGCAAATTATATCACTGATGGTTGGGAAAAGACCAGCGAAGAAAGTTTAAACCTATGTATCTTAAAGAATAATAGAAGAGCAAAGGGTTAGACATATAGGCATCTTCAACTTCACAGAAGTTTTGCAAAGACAGAGAATCTCTGTGTCCTGGGAAACAGGACATACAGTAATGGGATTAAACCACTGCAAGAAAGATTTCAAAACTCCATCAGACTAAACAAATGCTTTACCAGAAATGAGACAACTTACGGTTTTGAGGAAAGAAGATGCAGGAGATGGTTTCCTGATGAACTCTTTTTCAGCCTAATAATTCAATGAAGGGAACTCTAACATCATAGAAGATGAAGAAGCAACAAAGAAAAAGCAAAAGGCACAGAGGTGGTGATGTTACAAGTAGCATATGCCTCAGTCTGAAGCATAAGTTGTTGAAAATTAATTTTTAATATAGTTTTATTCTATGACTGAAAGCAAAAGGATAACATAGGATATTCAAAACCAGAAAGCGGAATTCTACTTGAACAAGTAGACGTGTTTTCTGCAAATGATTGTTGCTATATCTCCACTCAGTGTGGCAAAAGAAACTAAAAAATATAGCAACCTAACTGAATGCCAAAGAAAGTGAGATATTAGAAAACTTGTGAATGTTCTCGTTAAGTAAGAAGTATCCTGGTTCAAATGCCAGCACTATGTGCATCCCTGCAGTATGAATGTGCCAGTGGATTGTTACTCATGGAACAGTCTACCCTGCTAGCAGAAAACTAAAGTGTTACCAGTTGACGTGCATTTTGACAGAAGCATCAGTTTATATACGCCTAAATGTACACACTGAAGAGCAATGCAAATAAATTAGATCTACAATAAGATTACCTGTAGTTATTTTTAATCCATAAATTTCTCTGCAGTATGTAGAGGATGATGTAAAGTACTACCATTTCTGATGAAATCCAAGCTTGAGAGTGTCCATAAAATAGAAAATGGATGAAGATTAACTGGTGTTAGGGAGCCTCTATGCACAGTGGATGGTGCAGTCTTATTATATCTTGAATGTCCTATGAGTATCTGCGAGATCCAGATCACTGGACTACCTTTTGGCCATGAAACAACTGAAGCCATAACAGACATTTTCCCCCTCAATTCTTTCCTTATTTGCAGAAAGAAGAGGAAAAGAGGTTTCCTCAAAATTTCTGCTCCCAGTAATCCAGGATTTAGTTTGCAGCTGTTAGTTAACTTCTTTATGCCGCATGTGGTAATCACAAAAACCCCTTGTCTCATTGTCAATGTCTTTCTATAGGGAAAATGGGAGGCAGCTGTTGAGAAAGAAGGAAGTGACTCTTCCCACCTACAGTTGTTGTCTCCATCGCCCTCAGCTCCTCCACAGACAGCACAAAGCAGAAAGTCTGACTCTGGCATGCTTGGAGGGGACCAGCTCTCTGTTGTGGTTCTCTCAAACCACTGCATCCCCTCAAGCTGCCACCTCTTCTCCTTCCCTTTCTGTACCAGAAAAATGTGCATTTACACTGCCACATTTCCAGTGGCATTTACGTGTTTATTTGAATGTTGTTTTGAAATGAATAGTGTATGGTACTATGATCTATAAATAGAGAGAACATTTAGAAAAACAAAATCAGCATTGTTGAATAATGAAAGTAAAACCTTAGTTATAAATAAGGAAAAACAATAATCTTACTTTGAACTAAAAATACCCACCATTTATACCGATAAATAAATGGTTCTTCACAGCAGACTCACATATTAACGGATCAGGTGACTCCCAGATCATTACTGGGAGTTGCAAGGTTGCAAAGACCAAGGCACTGCCTCCTTGGGTGTAAGTACATTTGGATATCTCAGCTGAGGATCTGCCATCATTAATACATCTCATTACAGCTTTGGGTTTGGTTCTAGCCTCCTGATGGTACTAATATAAAACAATACTAAAGCTACAAACATGGTTGGTCTCATTGTGTTTCAGATTTTGTGAAGTGTTCATGGTATGATATTCCCACAATCGCTGTTCATGCACCATTGTTTTCTGCAAGGAGCTTGCAGAGTTTCTGAAAGCTTTTGTATATTCTAACTTAGTTAATCTTCTGGAATATATCTTTATGAAATATATGTATATGATATATGAGAAAAGCAACTAGTTCTTGGATATTTTGTTCATATATCAAAAAGTGCCACAGGAGTGCACTAGGGAATATGTTGTCAAAGAAACCATGGAATTTTACCTTCTCATTTCCCATTTTCTCTAAGGTGTAGGTGCTTATCACACAATATCAAAACGTCTTCTATGTCAAGGCACTGAAATAAATATAGTCCCATTGAAAGTCATGAAGGAAATGCAGAAATTGGGAATGTACAAAATCTCATAAACGTTACCAACTGTAAGTTTACAGAATGCGACTCCTTTTTGCTTGCAGGAAGTGTTGTTCACATAAAGACAGTAGAAGTCATGCCCTTAAAATACTGAAGACATAATTCTTTGAAAATTTACCTCTTACAGTTCAATCAAGCATTGTCTAAAATTTTGCTCCCTGGAAGTCTTTTTCAGTAGCAACCATATTCTCACAAATTTAATTTAAAAAAATAAAAATAATTTACTACTTTGCTCCAATCTTCAAGCTATTAAAAAGTATATTATCTTTTCCTGTTACCTTGAGTTGGGCAAGGCTGAAAACAAACATATCAAAGCAACAATACTTAAGCAGAAACTCTGGTTTGTGTATTATCTTAACCTACTTCTCAATTCACTCTAAGGCATTCAAAGCGTATATCCTTTGAAGTAGCCTATACGCTCTAGTTTGCTTCTGCAAAGCATAGCACATGTCAGGTTCAGACAAAACACCAAAAATGACTGTATATTTTATTAAAAGCCTATTTTTTTTCTCTCTCTCTTTTTAACAAAAGTCTAATTTAGTTGTTGTTCCCTTAGGTACAAAGTACACAGTTCATAATTCATTTGATATAAAATGTCAGTTTAGATTTTTGCACTTCTTTGATAAATGAGAAAAAACATGTACGTTTCAATTTCCTTCTACGAGGTTTTACTAGCAGAAGCCCCCCTCCCATTGTGCTGCTCAAAGACCTTTGTGTTAAATTAAACATCAAGATTCAGAAACTGTAGGGAATGATATTTCCAAGACATACAGTACAAATATATGAGACTGGGAAAAGAGGTAATGATTTTTCTACCAGGAAAGTGATCTCTCCCAAAGAGCATCTTTGATCCTTGAATTAGTTCTCAGTTATAATTTAATATATCAAAACTGTCAGCAGCTTTCCTTACATTTATACATAAAGTGATATAGTCAGCTCCACAAAGAGCAAAATACAACATTCAGGGGCTTGCTCCCCTCCCAACATGTGCTTGTGACCCTGAAGTCCATCAATATTAATGGGGAAAATCTGTGTACATCAAAGGAGATGGCAGAGAATTAATTTAATTGTATCTGTCATCATTAACAGTATAGAGTGGTTTTTCCTATATAACCAAATCCTGCCATTCATCAACATGCAAAACTCTCAGGGGGGTAATCTGCACAACGACAAAGAGCAGAATCAAAAGTGTAGTTCTGGAAATAAAACTGCTATAATTAGGAAAGTAACAACAAAACACTGTATATTATTCTCCTATGTAACACATGAGGCCAAGGCCAACAAATCTGAACTATCACATTTACAGAGAAAACAAGAATTCTTGTCACTTCTCAAAATTGCCGACTGCAATGCTATGGCTGTCACTTCACGTTACAGTCTAGTTCAACAGCTGCAGTACCAATAAATTAAGCTGTATTAGAAAACAGCAATAGGATCACATTCTGATGCTCAGGCCGAGCATCAGCACCGATGAACGACATACATCCAGATCCACGAATGCCCAGGGCTGAGGGCCTGCTCTCCTTGCTGCTGGCATGTACTGCCTCCCCCCAACCTGAGAAGTGTCTTTAGCCCGGGGTTACAATAGTTCCTGCTCTGTCTTCTCCCCCAGTAAATAAGACTTTTCTTCCACCCACCCTCAGTAGCAGAGTTTCAACAGGATAGACGGGCAGTATTCTGCTTTCCTTGCTTATGAACTCGGAGATTAGTACGCTGCCTGGCAAGTGGGAGATGGGAATGGTAGTCACTTTAGGATGAATAATCCAGATCTCCTTTTTTTGGCCAGTGCTCTGACAGAGATAAGCTGTGGCAGAATATGAAAGGTGACACCTATGTTCCAACTAACTGTGGCAAAAATCCCTAACTGTTTTTATAGATCGGTCCCCCACTAAAAATAGCATTTAAATTGACAGAAATACGATCCAGGTGCTACCCGCTGAAGCAAAATATTTAATATTTAAGGTGAATAAAAAGCAATTCAGACAAGCCTATTCACACATGGAAATAATCCATGCAAAATATACAGTTGACTTGTCTGATGAATAGGGTAAAAGGATTGCAACCTTTTATACCCGACCCACCCACATAAGAACGTTCTGACGGCATTATTAAGAAGCTACTCATCAGTTAATGTCCTGTTCTAGAACCTTTTAACAAACCATTTGTATGAATTAACTCTTGGCTTCGGTACCTCAGATAATGCTGAATAACACATAAATCCACTAGAATTGGTGGAAGTGTGTCAATACACAACAATGAATGATTTGTTCCCAAGTATTTTTACTGAAAAGACCTTGGCTACTGTCTCCTCATTCAAAACCGGGTAGCTTAATTGATTAAAAGTCTTAGTAACACCATCACGTTTTATTCTAATCCAAGCCAAGCTGACTGTGTTTTGCCTTACATGCCACAAGACATGTCACAGCATTTACTCCAGTCTGCACATACAATGCACCGTATGTTGATGTAAAGGAAATACCTTGGCAATACTTATTCTCTAGAGATTTTCTTCAATCTGTTGACAAAAAGTAAAGAGGCAGGGAATACTTCCTCTCCTTTGCTCATTTTTAAAACTTAGACTGAAAAAGCTAAATCTTCATCACAGAAAATTGAGAGCTGCTTAATTCAGATTATAACCATGAGGAAGATCCTGTTGAATATTTTGGACAGCACTCTCAATTTCTTACAAATAACCCGCTCAAACAGGCTTCTTAGTATGTAAGAACACTCAAAACCGGTGGAAGGAAAAATAGAGAAAAGTGAAGTATTCTTTCTTTGTATAATGCCATCTCTTCACTTATTCAACTTTCTTTCTATGTGTTCTACTCGAACTGTTTAGATAGTCTAAAATCTATAATCAGTCAATCTGAATTCACGTATTTTCTACGTACACAGGGGACACATTCAACTATGGTGACACCTGTTACGGAGAGGCAATCTCCCAGTCTAAGCTGAGGGACGTAAGAGAGGCTGACAAACTTTCTGACGTGTACGTTACACTTTTCAGCACAAGGATGAATGTAAAAATGTCTTTTACCTTCCCTTGCTAAACAAACTCTCTCTATCTATCTGTAAAATGGGAATAACAATCTTCATTCACTTCAGAAGCCTACTGGAAAGCTGAATTAGCAAATATTTGTAAAAATCATAGAAGTAAAAATACATCAGTATATAAATAGTAAGAATTAATATAATTCAATACTGGACATATCCCACCCTAACATGAAATACATGAATTCCTTTTCTCTCTTATTTTACTAATCTGTAATTAATCTAGAACATAGTATTTCATAGTATTTCTTTGTCAGAAGAATAAACAAGACCTGCATACAGACTCAAAGAAAAAAAGAAAAAAATACAGCATGTATGTGTGAATATGCATATTCTAATATATCATATACATATTTGTGTATATGTGTGTGCAAGCACAAAAATAAATGTTCAGAAAGAAAAGCACAATGAGGAAAAACTGTCAAAAATCACTAAGGGCTATAGACTCTTATAGTTGCCTTTGCTGTAAGACAGAGGGTAGCATACAACACTGTATTATAGGGACACCAGTGGAGAAATGGTGACTCTAATGACCATTTCTCACTCAGCTTCCCTTTTCTCCCCCTTTCTGTTTTTATAGAGAACCTTATTTCTCCTTAGGTACTCAGTCAACTAGCCCAAAGATAACTGCATAGATGTTACATAATGAGGAGCACTGTAACAAACAAAGTAGGGAAAAGTCAAACTTAAAACACACCAGAACAAATAATTAACGATCTGGAAGAAAAATAATTTAATTCTAAATTAAATTCTAAATGATAAAGAATTAAAATTCAAAATTTTAATATTTTAAGTGTTTTAATAATTCAAATACAAAGTTTAAGATTTTTTAAATTCAATTTCAGTACTATTTCCAAACTACACAGAAAACTCCCAAATAGGAGTTAATAGGAGCTATTCTTGACCATAAAGGAAATCAGTAAAAAAAAGCAAAAGCACTTTTATGGCCATGATGTTTAAAAGAGATCATCTCTGGTTTTGTCCCCAGCTAAAGAGAGGAAAAGAACAATGATTTGATTCCCTCTATATTTCACCCTCAGCAACATCTTAAGACACCCTTAATTTCCCCCCCCTTACGTTTAGTCTCTATTTAATATGGAAACGTGACAAATATGTAACAGGGTGACAGAACTTTGCTGGCTGCTTACAGAGTTCTTTGCAATCAGAGGAACTCCAAAGTTTCTTCAACTGTGCAAAGTAGCTCAAAAAAACCCCTTGCCACTTTCCTCAAGTGTTTTATGATCAGCAGGCTTACTTCTGTAATCTAGATGCATCAAGTGCAGAAAATACAGAATGAAATAAATAAAAAAAAATCAAATCAGACACTTGCCTTTGCTGACAATTAATGAAAATGCCATTTTATTCTGGAAACTATAGGGGTAGGAGTTGTCAAAAATAAATATAATAAAGTGAGATTTTAGTAAAGCAGTGCAAATCATAGTAGCAAAGTAACATAAAAATTGATCCAATTCCTAATACTTGCATATATCTGGAAAAAAGGTCCAAAAGACAAAATTCATATTGTGATTTTTCAAATATCTTCTGTATGTTTTCACTAGGAATTTCAATATCATTTTATTGTAGAATTCCTTCAACAGAAAAATCTAGTTTATCACATAATGTTGACTTTAATTAGAGTACTGAACAGTCTAGTTCTGATTCACACAGAATGAAAAAAAAAAAACAAACCACCCTGACATGAATAGGCTTAAGTTTATATAAAAATTGCCTACTTCATCTAATTTCTTTCTTTTTTTATGTACAATTCAAATTGGTCTGAAATAGGTTTATATGAAGGTAGGTAATAATCTTAAACAATGATCTGCTGCTAAATTCTACAACGGCCCGTTTTCCCCACTTTATGTGTTATTCTGTTTTTCAGAACTACAATCAAGCTGTAGTTTTCCAGCATGAAATCTGCTCTGCTGCAGATTTCTTCCAAGAAATCTTAAGTACCTCCTTGACCTCATGCTAAGGCCAAGATTTTGGAAAGACCTGAAGTGAGACCTCTACAACGAGGTTAACTACCTGCTTATAGATGATCAGTTGGCTACACCAAGCTGTTGCATGGTTTTCTGTTTCTCATCTGGCACTCCCCAAGCAAGCAAAAACATCCATGTTCTTCTAGGCAGCTAAAATTGCAGTTTTGATCTTCTTGCCCTAACAGTTCCATGCAGCTCTGGAAGACAGAAAGCTGCCAAATACAAGTGTCTTTTGTCTGGAACGTTGAAACAGCATCGCTGTAACTGTGGGAGATCTGCGTAGCCCCAAAAGGACCAGGTGCAGGGGCAAAGGGAAGAAGGCAGTCAGAAGAAAAAAAGAGATAGCTGGAGTGTCATTGCCTTCTGGCAATCTCCACTCTTATGAGTGGGGACTTACACTAAGGTTCAATTTAAAGCAACCTTGAGGTGGTCCTTTATGATGCCTGGCGTTAGGCTGAGCCCCAACTGGCTACAAATTAGAACAGTGAGCAGTCAAGTGGGCACCTCTGTGCCTCCCATCACCAGAGTCTGAAGACACAACACTTCAGGAATGACATTTGCTTCTCTCTTCTTTTGCCACCCAAAACACCCACCCAAAACCAAGAACAGACACAGTATGAGCTCACTGAAATATGTGCTGCACAGACTGGGAGAAGGGAATAAAAGAAGAAAGTAGAACTAATGAAAATGACAATCAGTTCAATACTGCAGAGGTTAGAGAAGAATTATTCTTTCATTAGAACAACTCCCAGTTTTCCACACAAGCACTTTTGCAATCCTACTCTTATATCCCCATGAAATCATCTTTCTGGACAAAAGGAACTGGAACGGACAATTTACACAGCTTGCCACTGACACTCTTTAATTAGCTAGGTCATTGATGAGAGATGTAGGAGAGTTCTTTCGCCCTCCCTACTCTATCCTGCTCTCTCCTTAAACTACCCCTAGGAAAGAGATAGTCACAATTTTTCATTATGCACTTTCTGTTAGCAGCCCCCACTCCTCTCCCATAAACTTGTTTGCACAATTTTGTTTAAAACATTTCCTGGTCTTCATCAAAAGCGGAGTTATATTATTCTGAAATTATAGAGACATAATAAAAATGTTTGAGAATTTGGAGGTTTTTTTAAAATAACTTTTTTGCAATGAATAGAATAGAATGATGCCAGAAGCTTTTTACCTAAACTACCTTCCTTTTTTTTTTCATTTTTAAATTCTGCTTTTACTACTCTACTTTTACAAGAAGTGACATAAGAGAATGTAAGAGAAGAAAAATGAGAAACAGAAGATACAGAACAAAAAGAATCCTTAGTCTCAGTCGGGGGGGAGGAGGGGGGAAGGGAGAAAGAAAAAAAAAAGAAAGAAAGAACAGAAAAAAGGATAGAAATCAGAAATGTTTCAGAAATACCTGAAATTTGAAGTAAAGGAAATTCTCTCAAAACATAATTTATGGATGTGATACTGAGTGTCATAGAAGAACAAACCTGTCTCACAGGGAAAATGCTAGCTTATTCAGGTTTGATTTTTTTCCTAAATAATTCTGGCCTAACAGCATTATTTTGCTTTGTTTACTGAATATTAATTCATTTAAGGAGGCCTGTTGGCTTCAGTGATCACCTTGTATGAGCAAATGCATTCAGATGTGAATATAAGTTGTATGATGTGGTTCTTATTTGTTTGTATAATCAGGTCAATGATCCTATGATGTGGTTCAATACCCAGTCTCAGAGCTGTTGCTACATAAACTAACACTGGCTGAAATCCTCTGGTTGCAGGACAACATCCTCTGTAGATGTTGAAGAAATGTCAACAGCTACCAGTATGTAGGGTCACATTTTGCTGCTGAGAACTAGCCCAAGCTTGTAGGCAGAGTCATGCAAATTCCCATACACAAACGAGGGACCAGCAAAGGGCAGATGCTTAAGAGTGCAAGGCAAAATCTGACATCTTTCACAGCTAGATATTCCTGTCTTGTGCAAATCACAGACCGAGAATATAAACACACAACATATTTCATAAATTATGTCAGAGATTAAAGAGACACTTCGCTGCTTAGGCAAGTAATTTTTTCAAAGTATTTTGCCTGTTATGTTTTACATAGGGAATATATATCAATTCTTTGAGGCTCTTTTCTAGAGGTAAATCAGCACCAAGTTAATGGTTTGTAACGCCCAACACAAGTAAACACAGAGAGACAACTCTGCAATGTGATACAGAATTACCATCCATAATAAGTTTCATACCTCTTGTCATTACTTGTGAATCCAGTCCTTTTCTGTGCTTTGGAGATGATGATTGAGCCTCCACCTTCCTGCTTCCCACCTGATCTGCAGCCTGTCTCTCTCTGCACCTATTTTTTCAACATAATCTATCTTCTTCCCTTCTGCATAGAGGACTTCCCATTCCCTTCCATACTAGGGCTTTTGTGGTCGAAGGCAGGGAACAAATGGATTTATCTGGAGTATAAGCTCTTACCAGCAGTGATTGCAACCTTCTTTTCTCTTAGCTTACCATCTCTTATTACACAGCAATCCTAAATTAACAGGGTCCTCGATGTGCCACAACATCAGAAATAGCACTCATTAAGAAGAAAAATGTATAACCAAGGATCCTGTACAGAAGATTTTCTCTCAGACTGTTGCAGTTTTACATCTGCTGTATCATTTCAATTCATTTATCTAATTAAATTAATTCTAAACAAATTTGTTTTCCAGATCTTTTACTGGCTGGCATCCTCAAATTAATGAGAAGCACTGGCTAGTATATTAGTTTTTACAACTTCTACCAAAGCAGTTTAGGACAAGATAAATAGAACAAATTCATTCTTTTTTGGAAAAAATATTAAACTCAGAAAAATTTACTTCTACCTCTGTGGTATGAAATTTGTCACTAATCATTTTAAACTATGCCCTTTTATGCTTCTTCCATCTCTTTTAGCTTTCTGTGCAGTTCTTTGATGTAACAAAGACAGTTTCAGACAAGATTTCAGTTCATCTGGAAAAAAAAAGCTTTAAGTCTTGAGGCAAAAAGCAGTGTATTTAAAATTTATACACTCCATAATGCCTTTGTTCTGAACTTGAACATCCTGAAAAACTTCTCAGCTTTCTTTTGCCTTCCGATTCTGAAGATCATTTGTTCTCATGGTTTCAGCTTCTTATTATGCAACAGTGACTTTAACTGGTGGTTCCAGCATTTAAGTACATGCACAGTCATGGCTGACCCTTTCTGATCAATTGCCAATCCATACAGGTTTGACTGATAAAAGAGCCAATTAGATTTAAGCAAATTAAGGGACATCACCAATGTCAACCACTTATTAAACTGAATGCTGAATTCCATGCATACAAAACACTAATGCACCAAGTCCCATTAAGAGTTGAAATCCTAACCCCATTAGTAACTCCAGACCACCACAGGGTAAGGGTCAAAAGAAAGTTTCATATTTATGGATTAACATTTGAATTCAGTTTTTATTTTTTTAATCTTTCCAAGAACTCTTGAACCTGCACAGCAATTTTAGTCAAGAGCTTAGATAAAATATATTCCTTATTTCTAAGATATTTTTTTAAGCTTTTGACTCTAAGCATGGCAAATCAGCTTGATGAGAAATTAAGATATATTCAATCAGCTAACACTAAAGATTTGTTGTGCTTTATACTATGTGCAATACATTTTAAATAAAAAATGAAAGAAAAGAAATGCATGTTGGAAGAAAATTTGTATCGTAATTGAAAAACAGTGATCTGCAGTAACTTCAAAATGGAATTCTTCTTTGTCCTCTATCATTCCCCCTCTTATACAATCTTCCATCAAGTTCCATGAATGTAAATTTTTGAAACAGTTTTTTTGTTATCCTTGAAAAGAGAATGCTCCATTTTAACATTCATTAAAAGGCTGTGATTTTGTATATAATGAGACCTCTTTCACTCTTTGATCAAACAAAGCTTCTGTCAAAGTGAAATCTTGGCCACTGACGTAAAAAATAAAATTCCTTCTGATTTTACTAGCCTTAAATTTCATTTAATGATTTAGAAAGTAAGTGAAAGCACTGAATACAGCCTAGTGTAACATTATCATCATACTCGTAATTTAGCATGCAATGGAATTGTATGGCGTTCAAAGAGTCATTATAATAAACATCATAGTAAACATACGTTGTCCTAGATACACACATGTATGTGTCTGCATGTGTGTACACACATAGTGAGAATACAGTGTGTGTGAAAGTACTTCTCTCATATGCACTGCTTCATTTATTATTCATTTCACTACAGATCACAGTCCACTGGACAATAGTATGGAAGATTTCTTTAATAACTCTCACTGCTAATTTAATTCTACTTAAACACACATATCCTAGTGAATGCCACATGCTTTTCAGCATGATTTTATGTGTAAATCAGGATAATATGTTTTCAGATCATTAACTAAAAGGAAGCATGAACTAAAACCTATTTAATCAATGAGGTATTGCTTTTAAACTACCACAAGGTCATAAAAAAGATAATTTCAAAGCTATAAGTTTTCTAATTGTAATCAACAACAATCTAATGATGAAAGAAAGTGTATCTTAATGGCTATCATAAACTTGTGCACATCCTTGCCTATGTTTAAAGATCCTTTACCTTCTTATTTGGTAAAATTTTCACTACCAAATTTTGTTAGTTCTACATGCAAAATTGAAGTGTGACACTGAGATTAGAAACGTCAGTGTCTTACTGCTCAGTCTTATGTGAGCAGTAAAACTCAGATGCAGTTTTATTATTATATAACAATGTATAGTTGTTAATATTAGGTATAGTTCAGACTGGAAAAGTATAAAATATACTGGGAATTTACCTTTTCCTTCTTGCTCAGTAATCTGAACAATCTACAAACTCTGCATTTTATTTATTAACTTTTCAGAAGTCTTTCTGTTGGTTTGGCCCCGAAACCAATCCGTCTGTTTGCAAGCAAACTGTTCCAAGTGTAATTGTATTTTTGAGCTGTAAGGTTTATAGGATTTTTGTGTGTTTGGTGTTTTTTTTTTTTATACTTTCAAATTAATATGTTTGTCTCTCTACACTATTCCCACTCATCAGCTACACCTACACATCTCTCAAGATCAAGTTTTGTTTGGTTCTCACTTTAAGAATTCAAAATTGCCTTAAATTCATTGTTTCCACTGGCATTTATTCAACAAAAGCTAATTCACTAAGATGTCCATGAAAAAAGAATGCAAAAGGAACACACATACATAATCTGTAAATTTAAGCTTTCATTAAAAAAAGAAAAACAACAATAAAAAACAACACAAGCCCCAAACCCAACATGCACAGTCTTGAGGGAGTACTTGCTCAATTCTCTTATTTCAAATTTTTATGAAGATAACATCCAAAGTGGTTTAGAGCCTCATTCACCGTAAATCAGCACACAGGACTTGACTTTCTTACAGCTACCCCAGTCTGTAGATTTTGGCTCATTATATTACCAATGGTTTATATTATTATTATTAAACAAATTATCTAAGTCTATCCAGTAAGTGCTCTTTGTCAGCAGGTAACTTTTATTCTAAAACAGATTACAAAATGCAGGTAAACTTTCTCTATATTCTTAGGTTAGATTAGCTGTTCATGATAGAACACAAAACCATTCGCAGAAAAAAACCCCTGTAGTATATAATGCATTTCTCACCTACATAATGTGTTATCTATACAACTACCTGTTTTCATTCTCTAGTTCTTAAATTGAGCAATGTGACAAATTAGAAGCTGAAAAGAACAATTTTGTTACTAAGAACTAGTAATGCAAACATATTCTTCTGAACTTCCAGTCCTCAGTTGCAATAATAAATAACATTTTGTTCAACAGAGTATTTGTGTAATTGTTACATGCACAGAAAAAGCACTTTTTCATACTTACCTCCTGGAGGCATGACTATTGTTATAGCGTCACTTATCAAGCTGCCCTGGCTGTTGGAGGCATTCACTCGTACTGTGTAGTTAGAAAATGGAATCAGTCCTTTAATGGGTACCCATACATTGGATTCGTTGCTGCTGCATAACATCCGAGTATCATTTACAATAGAATAATTAGCATTAGCTGTTATGAAAAAAAAAAAAGACGGGGCGGGGGGAGAACAAATGTTAGACCTTGCATCTCTTACAACTCACTGTCTTTGTGAACCCCCGAATTCCTACTCAAATGAAAAGTTGCCATTGATACCAATAACACCAAAAATTGGCCTATTTGGAAGAAAAAAATATTATTCTCCATTTTCTCCTCCTTTTGCGAACAGTTTGTGTTACTTGCAAAACTTGAAAAATAAATGAACCAACCATGCAGTTGCAAAGCTGACTGCTATGTGCTGCAAACAGAAGCCAGTTTTCGGAAGTGTGATAACTGGAAATTCAAAAAATTATGGTTAATTCTTATGCCTATGATGAAGTGGTAAAACTTCTTGAATTCACTAGAAAAACATTTACCTTAGGAGTTTATAAGCTAACTTCATTGCATACGTAAGAACTATTCACGTGCAGTAAGAAACACATGCTTTCCCACATGGCCTGTAGTCCTCTCAAAGCTGATACAAGGATTTGAAGAATTCAGTTTATCAGTTGAAATCATCAGAGGACACCACAGCAACCTACGTGTCCTTTACAATCCTTTTAAGATCTCAAACTTGAGATAAGACAATATTCTACCCTACAAAAGTAACAGAATAAACCTTTTCAAAGTACCTGATTAGTAAGACTGGAAAATAAAAAAATTGTACATCAAGTAACAATTTTTTTTGACTCAATGAAGATTTCACTTATGTATCTGAGAGCAAAGCTGAGCTCATTTAAAGATTATCCAATATTTTGAACATATAAAGTGCTCTATAAATGATTAATATTATTACTACTATCCATCATTCCATAGAGAAATCTCATTTTGGAGTGGATGGAAATTCTGCATTACAAACAACAGCAGAATCACACAAGTCTGAGACCACAGATATGAGAATGAGATTAAACAGAATATAACTATTGAAAATATCTTAAATTAATAAAGGCATTGTCAAAGGCAGAAGATAAATATTCACATCTGAGTCTTCTACAAAATCTAAGATAAATAGTATTTTAAAAAACCCTAGAAACTCTCTTTTAATTAATTTAAGTGAAACTCATTGGGTTTAGTCATTTTTATGCACGTTTCAAGTGAGGTGTTAAAACTGAAATGTTATTAAATCTGAAAGAGTTTTTCCAATATTCCACACTTCTATGACCTTATCACTCTCTACAACTACCTAAAAGGGGGTTGTGGTGAGGTGGGTGTTGGTCTCTTCTCGCAGGTAACTAGTGATAGGGCAAGAGGAAATGGCCTCAAGTTGCACCAGGGGAGGTTTAGACGGGATGTTAGGAAAAATTTCTTTACTGAGAGAGTGGTCAAGCATTGGAACAGGCTGCCCAGGGAGGTGGTGGAGTCAGCATCACTGGAAGTATTCAAAAAATGTGTGGATGTGGTGCTTCAGAATATGGTTTAGTGAGCATAGTGGTGTTGGGTCGATGGTTGGACTTGATGATCTTAAAGGTCTTTTCCAACCTTAATGATTCTGTGATTCTGTGATGTGTAATAACATGTGCATATGCAAGACATTTCAGTCATGCTTTCATTACATTTTACCATGAGTGATCTGGACTTTGCTCTAATTTGGGGATTCCTATAAACAATTTGTGATTCACTTATGGTACAAGTCCAAGCCATTCAATTATTTTGATGTTCACAGAGCTGCACAAAGCGTGTTTTCAGTTATTCTACTCGTAACATATGGCAAACTCACTTTCTGAGTTTTTGGGGAGGGGGAGAGTTATATAAAACTCTTTTTCTCAGTCTGCCTTGTAGTCTAGCTCCTCATTGCTCAAATTCTACCTGGATTACACCATGCCATAGCACCAGACTGCCCAAACTACAGTAGTGTGAACGTAGAATAATTTCATGAAACCTGATGAATTTATTTTGGATTTTGTTAAATTCTACATTAGCCTGAGAGACCCCAGCAACAGAGGCAAAGCTTCTTATCATGCAAGAACCACCACCACATTTTACACATTCCACATACAGACATACCAATTCTGCAGAAGCAAAGCTATTTTCTCTGAGATTACTCTTATGTACCCACATTACTCAGCCAGTACTAGAAAAATGCATCTACATTACTTGATCTCAGTTCTTAAATTGTATATCAAACCCTCCCCCTGCATCTTTGTGAAACTGTCCTTGTGTGTGATTTGGGAGTAGATACAACCCAACAAAGCACATTTCTCCCATTATCTGTCACAGTTTTTCTGTGCACCACCAGGCAGTCTGCAACCTAGTCTTTGTGATGCCCATCCAACAACATGAGACTGTTATATGCACCTGTTGTTGTAGTAACAACAATAAAGCCATTAGAAATGGCCAACACATACATTCTTAAGGTCCTAGGGAGGTGAAACACTCAACTGTGAAGAGAGATGCATTTTTGAAATGTTTCACCTTCAATGTGTAGGAAAGTTTAAAAATCCAGTGTTGACAGATCAAGGCACATAGGATAGACTCAAAACTTAAGCATGAAAGTAGGTTCCCTGACAGCAACTTATGTACCCAATTCATGAGAAAATTCAACTTTTTCTGTCTATGGTACAGTTTTAACATGTTAGTATTTTTATTCTCATCCACCTGAGCCCAGAATGAAAGCATGTACTTCCTCTGCTGATATTTTTATTCCACTACTAATCTTACTTCCAATGACTAACTATACTATATTTTTAAAAATATAGTTTTGAGTAACAGAAAAGGAATTAAAAGGATAACACTCTATTCCAAGTTGCCTGGATAAGAACATTAATATACAGTAATTATACAATTAGTTGTAACATTAAGTTCTAGTTATAGCAGAGTGATTACTCGGCAATTATAAGAAGTATATAATTACTCAATAATTAGGAGAAGTATGTAATTACATAACCATTTTATTCAGCTCAAAAATGAACTTGCAAATTTACAATGAGTTAGACAACATAGCAATTCAAAATTTTTCATTGCTTCTAATAAAAAACTGAGATGCTCTTGCAATTCCTAAGCTGAATTTTACACAGACAAAAGGTGTTTTATCCCAGTTGCCAGCCAAGCAACTTACTGCTAGTGGCAAGTAAAATATTAGAACAACATTTTTAAAATGCAGGTCTTACTGGGGATGACTTGCAATATGCAGCTGTGCCACTTCTCACTGCTTAAAGTTTGCTTTCACTGGGCTGGAAAATGAAGACACATAGGTTCAGCCTGACAGAAAGCGATACAGCGATAAACCTGTCATATCGCTCTGTGCCATTCCTGCCTAGGCTGCTTCAGTGAGGACCTTATTTGTGAGTATAAGTGGATGAGGCCTCTCTTTTTCTATTTTTCATGTGTGTTTTTCTCTCCATCCTGCTTACAGGTCCTACTGTAACCTACCAGCAAGTCTGCCACAGACCTAAAGAGCAGCTGCCTCAGACACTGGTAAAGTCCTAAGAGACATTGTTTTACTTCAGACAAGAGACTTCTACCAGAATACCTCCTCAGTACAGCATATTTGTGCCTCCTAACTTCTGCCGTGAACAGTCACCAGCGCTCCAACAAGAAAGATCCCCTCAAGACACAGCTAACATGAACAACCTAGCTAAGGAGGCAGAAAACAAACTCCTAGAATTGGCTCACCACAACCTTCAATACTTAGACACGCGAGCACCCTTACCAAAAGATGAGTTCAGATGAAAGGGGGCTCAGAGCCACCACCTCCTATAGCCTATCAAAAAAGACATGAAAAGCTTTCCCCAAGCTCCTTAAACTTCCATAGTTTTGCATTGTGATGGTTTTGTTCTTTTACTAGCCCTCCTGCTCATAAGGCTCTCCATATTTCCCCCAATATTTCTGAGGGACTTCTTTGGCTAAGTCCGGTATTTGAGAAAAAGCTATGCTGTTCCCAGTTTATTCCTAGTTTATACCAGATTAAAGTATCTCTTTTTTTGGAAAAACATTATCCAAAGAAGAAATTAGGGCTAAAGAAAATCCATATACATACTTTAAAACAATGTATACTTGAAACAAAGTCAAGTAACAAAACATGCTTACATTAAGAAGACACACAAATACATATTCCAATCAAAATCATTGTTTAAAAGTGCTAAGCTGCACACAGAACTCTAGCTGGCGAGTATTTGTGCTTGAAGGTTCACTACGGTTTTGGGTGGACACTTTGAAGGGGGCTCCCCAGCAGATGTACATTCCTGTTACTTAGCGCTACTGTAAATAGGAGAATAAAGCTCCTGTAGGTCGGTGGTGCGTAAATTACTGCTATCCTGGGTCCATCAACCTATGGGGTTCACTAGATTGAAATAACATAAATGGGTATCCTTTTCCATTCTTGTTATAATCATTGTCACAAGAATTTTAATGCCTCATATATTCCGTAATTTTTTTCTGTGTGCTGTACTGCTCTGACCTTTTCAATATTCTGTAATTTGACTGGCTGGCCATTTCAAGTTCTCTCCTTTTTACAGCCTTATTAACTTGTGGGGAAGAGGTGAAATGGACAGCCAATCAGAATACATAATATTGCAAAGGTCATGGTAGTACAGTATAGTATCAGCAGACACAGAATACTGTATATTAGTCATTAGCGTTCTGATATCTTATTCATGTGACAAAGGTTGTAAGGAGTGCAAGAAATGGTACAACATGAAACTATTCTCGTGACAAAGACTGCAATGGAAAAAAGAAAGAATACAAACTAAACACATTCATCTCACATCTAAAAATTGTGGTTTTTTCCCAGAAATTGCCACATTTAAATCTACTCTTCCTATCTGGATCAAAAATAATGTTTTTAACAAAAAAGGTAATAAATTGAGATAATTCCTTTTTGTGTGTTAAACAGCAAAATTTAATGCTTTATATGTATGGGGAATGCTTTCCAAATTACCAAACACTTTTATTACTATCATTGCATTGCTGCCTATTAAAGTAATAAGTTTAAATATATCCGGTTTAATGTGCTGGTATCACAAACACGTTGACAACACTATGCTGCTGACTTCAGGAAGTGAGGAGGCCATGCTAGAGAAAAATAGCACTGGACGCTCACATGCTTTTCTTCCCCTAACCATCAACAGCTAGCTGTTGCTATACAGAAGATATTGGTCAAAAATCACCTTCCTTATACTTCTCTGTTCGTATTCTTATGGGACCTTCAACAACTGAAACGCGTTTGTGAAAGAGAATTCTGCCTATTCCTATTTGCGGTGTCCTAGAAATTGACTGACAGCTCATCTTACCCCCAATTTGTTTTAACTTCAATGATATTACAGGACCATAGTTTGTGGAAAGCAGACTGGTACTTTAAGCCTGAAACGCCTAAGTCTTATCATCACAAATGTTTAATGAGCTATTATTTTCTTTCAATATCACCATTTCAAGATAGTATGAGGTTTCAATCACAAAAGTAGACTACATACTGTGTGCACACATGGCAAAAGGTATTTTGGGGGCGAGTTCAAGGTTTTGTGTCACGCTTTGAAATATTATTACAAATCTATACTGTTTCCATTATGTACATACAGATCTTGATAACCTATCTTACTTAGAGAGCATGTTGCTCCACAATATTCAAACAGACAGAAGCAGAAATATTCCCGCTGTAGAAGTCTAAAAGAATAATGGTAGAAAAAATACAGGTCAAGGAATAGTTCATATGAGGATCTAAAGAATTATACAAAGATTGCTTAGTTAACTGGCACAACAACTTACAGTTATTTTCATGCCTGCCTTATATGTGTGTGAGCATACGGAGGTTAAGTACGTTATCTTGGGCCACAGAAGTTGCCAGAATAGCAAAATAAAAATGAAACAAAAAGTCACATGTTCACCCCCTTTCCTCATCCTTCCATTGGTCTCATCCTCACTGAGCACCATTTTCTGTCCTGCCCTGGTTCCTGGTGCTCTGGCACCAGGTCTTTCGCAGGAAATTCTATCCATATGCACAGTTCCTCTTCAGTGAGCTCATTGTTTTGTTCATCAGTTTTGCCTATTCTTTAGCCTCATTATCTTGCACACAAGCTACTCTTTTCCTCCCAGCTAAGATTTTGCTTTCCCCATGTTCATTGGTGACTCTTTTCCTAAGAGCTGTGATAATGAACAGCTTTCCATTTGTCATCCCAACTGTTATACTGATCTTATGAAGTGGTTTCTGCTTTGACACCATGCTTTTCAACAAAGCGTTGGGAGGCGTTGTGTTTGTGCCTCAATCTCCTGAGGCACTGTTTGTTCTTCTGCTTCTGAGCTGACAGGTGTATTGTTCCTAAGGACATATCATGGTCTCAGTCCATCAAACTGAGTACAAAACTTAAAGTCTCCCTTGTCACAGGAAACCTTCATACTCATGGGCTTGGGCAACTTGCTGGATGAGGCAAGATGGGTAATCTAAAAGTACAGTGGCAAAGTAGCAAAACTAAAAAGCCCAAGTATTTATGTTCCTGTAAATAATGAACAGTTCACATTGTCTACATTGAAAAACCTTAGCTTTTTCCTTTTTTCCTTGGTAATTAAAGGAGCCTTTAGTTTCAAGACTGAAAAATAGAAAACATTTAAAGAACAAGATGAAATTTTTTACGGCCACATACAGCAGAAATCTGAAAGCTTAAAGACCCAAATGTAGTTTCTGACTGTATTTCTCAAGTTCTTTCTTTGGCAGCTCAGTTTCCCTCACTGTAAAACATGCAAAGGCACCTTCTGTGACTTTTCACAGACTTCAGTTTGGTGCAGCTATCTTAGAATGTCTTGAGACTTACAGAATGCAGATGCTGAACATTCTGTCCATCACGCTGAGTCGTCCCCCAGTACAGGCTGGAGTCTGACACGGGAAATCAGCTGGAGGCTGACACTGGAAATCAGCTTTTCAGCTTTGAAAAAGACATGGAGGTCCTGGTGGATGAGTTGAACATGAGCCAGAAATGAGTCCTTGTGACAAAGAAGGCCAATAGCCTCCCAGGTTGCATTAGGGGGAGCACTGCCAGCAGATCAAGGGAAGGGATCCCTCATCTCTATTCAGCCCTGTTGAGACACATCTGGAGCGCTCATCCAGTTCTGGGCTCCCCAGTACAAGACAGACACGGACTTACTGGAGTGGAGTCCATGTAAAGATGATTAAGGGCTTGAAGCATCTGTCACACAAAGAGAGTTTGAGAGAACTGAGGTTGTTCAGCCTCAAGAACAGAAAGCCTGGTGGGGGGAGGATCTGATCAATATGTATAAATATCTGATGTGAGGGTGTAAAGAAGCCAGAGACTTCTCAGCACTATGTAGCAACAGATCAAGAGGCAATGGGCACATACAGAAACAGAAAAAACTCTGTTTAAACTTAAGAAAAAAACTTTTTTACTTTGAGGTTGGTCAAACACTGGAACAAGTTACCCAGCAAAGTTGTGAAGTCTCCACCCTTGGTGATATTCAAAACCCAAGTGAACACTGTCCTGTGCAACATGCTCCAACTGACCCTGCTTGGAGAAGTGTGATTGGACCAGATGATCTCTAAGAGGTGCTCTACAACCTCTGCTGTTCTATGAAAACTTGGAGAACACTTCAAGAACCCTAGGGCAAGGCAGGGGTAATCATTACAACGAAAGCATGTTCCTGCCAATAGAAATAACTGATCATTAGTGTTACAAACACAAAGGAATGTGCATTTCTATGCTTATTAATTGTGTGGACTGAAATATGAACCAAGCCCACAGCTTGATGGGGGAGCTCATATAAGAAAGTTAGCACAGATCCCATGGATAGTTAGCGACTACAGCTGAGATTAGACTCTGTCATGATGGCAGGCAGAGAAGAATGTTTGGTGTGCGGTCTCATCTACCCTTTTGAGCTTCCAGTTCAGCGCTATGAGGCTTTCAACTTAAAAACTCTGTATTTGTAGATGAAACTGTCGGGAAGAAACTTTTTAATTTAAATTACTGTTTTCAGTTTTCTCATTATTCTTTCATAAACACAGAAATGTCCAACGAGTCTTGCAATTGAGTGTCTCATTTAGACCTTCCAGTTAAAACAGTGTATTCAAGTGTAGTGTTAAGTCTCTGCTGTAAGTATATTCATCTGTATTGTAACTCACTTTGCTGCAACAGCACTGATGCCCCTTATCGGTCCTGGACCCAACACACACACTGTACAGGGAGGTCACCCAACTCTGGAAAGCATTCTATGAATAGAAAAGCTTACGCAGATTTCACACTGGCTTCCAGTGTCCAGGTGCTCTTATCCCAACATGAACAGAAGACAGCATCCCAGAGTTAGTACCCCAAGTGGCATAACATCCTATTGTCTATAAAGGATCAGAAGGCATCAAATAGCAACAATGTTTGCTGTACTTGTAATGTTAAGCTGATGATAGAGCATAAAATTTTTGATCGGATCCATTTTGTTTCAGGGGTTTTATAAACAAATGATGATACTTCATAAAGTTTATTGCAGGAGAGATTTTACACACTAAAAAAAATTCAGAAACAGTTACCTTTAAAATCTTCAAGTTTGTTTTTCCATGGTTAGAACATTCTTTCTCTAGCTGCAGCAGTACATAAATGGAGATTATCACAGTATCTGGTTTCTGAATCTATGCCCATAATTCATGGATGCCAATAAGAATTTTCCATTCTCCAGGGACACTATCAGAAGGAGACTAGCTAAACACACAGAGCAGAACTGGGAGTCTCAAATCCATAATCAAATATCTAGATTGATTGTGTCACTTGCACTTGTATTGATTTCAATTGGAGCAGCTGACCCAAGGGAATAATAAAAATGTGGAATAAAACTGATTTATGAGAACAAAATAAATCCTTTTGTGAGTGGTAATGAATTGGTACTATTTAACCCTTTCAATCACAAAGGGAGAACACTATTTATTTTTTTCAGAATGCTGAGTTAGCTGAAAGAAGTCATATAAAAAATGTCAATACTGTCAAATACCATTACACTTAGTTGTAATACTTTGGAAGGAATGAAGCTCTAAACTTGATCTAGGATTTTCATTTGACGTAAGACATTCTTTTGGTTTTTCTAGTCACCTTACATGAGGCATCATAAATGATGCACTTGTAGATTGAAAGAACCTCAGAATCACTCAGGTGTTTGTTGTACTTACTTATAGAGTAGCTCCCTCTAGCTTATTTAGGGCAAAAACATGTAGAGAAACATAAAAAGCCAAATCAACTGCACGTAAAAGGATGACCTGTCGTAGTATTATGATCTTTCTGGCATAACCCTGGAAAGTTACGTAGTTAGTAACTAATTTGATTGTCCTTATACTGTTAAAATAAAAACTTCATCAAAGCTTTTCAAACCCCAATTTTCATCACACTTTCTCTACCTGAGAAAATAGGTTTCACATTAGTCTCTAAAAAGAAGCATATTTGTTTGAAACCAATACATACAAGTATCCAAAAGCACTTTCCTCATCTGTGGAAGCTCTGGTCAGACTATATACAATTTTTGTTTGGGTCCTGTATTTACATTGTTGACACTAATAATTTTGTGTCCGGTGTCATAAATTGTATTTTTGCATTTAGGATTTACCATCGTACCTAAGCACTGTCAATGTAGCCTCCTCAGCCTTCATGTGGGTTAAAAACTCTAGAAGACATTCATTAACAAAAAGACTGTTTTCATAGGAGAACTGATTGGCAAATTCCCTTTTACTCAATGCTGTTTACCAGTGCCATCTCCAGAAGATTGCTGTTGTTCCCATGACTATTCCAAGGGAGCAGGGGTGGTCTCAGAGACTATCCTGCTATTGGCAGTCACTAGGAATTTCAGCCTGTAAGAAGTAATAGTATGTTACTCACAGAAATGGGGTTCAGCCTTACGTATGTTCTTTATAACATGAAAGGCAATAAATTATGCCGTACAATATAGAAACAGACCGGTGTACATGTGACAAAAACGTAACTGTGTGACTAGAGAGACACAGAAGATCAATTAAAACATTATCTGCAGTCTGATGCCAGAGTCTTCATCAAAGAAACAAGCCAATGTAGAAATTCAAGAGAGACTGCTTTCATTGTGCTTCCCTCTTGAGACACCTTTATCAAGGAATAGAAAAGAAAAGCATCCCTGGTGCTGAAGAAAATCATGCTAGTAGGTGGTGTATGTGAAGCTGTTCAAAATCTATTGAAGCCTGACTAAACATTACCAAATAGTCATCCTAAAGTGCATGCAAAACTAGCTTTCTAGCCATGCAAATGAAACTTTAAATGGCACATTATTGAGTGCCAAAATACCCCTAACTCCTGCTCCAGTGAACAGATTAAGCATGACTATTTGAAAATGGGTCATACATCCCCTTTTTTCCCCCTCAAACATCTTTAGGACTAGTGGGTTTTATTAGTGAGGTCTGTAGCTAAAACCAAGGAGATAAAGGAAATGAGGGAGGAAGAGGATGAAGTATGAAAAATCTCCTTAATGGTTGACTTGGAAAAGCAGCTAAAAAGCACAAAAGCATCCTACTTTGGGAGTGGAGAAAGTGTCTCTCTGGTGCAGCAGGTGGCAATGATGAATATGCTCATGGTGGGGATGATGATTTTTGCTGTGCTGTCCCTCTGCCACTGTATACTTTCCTTTGGCAATTGCTCAAACTCCCTGTTGGTTGTTGCCGTTTATGATGGTATTTGTGCTGCATGGAGTGTGTTAACATGGTGCAAGTGTTGTACACTGATTGGTCACTAAACACTGGTGTACATATATTAATGGAGAAAACTTATCAAGCGTTTAAATTATTATTATTGACTTTGTTGTGTACTGGGTTTTGGGAGGTGAAGACCTGGTGGAGAGAGGCAATTCTCACAGCATCATAGCTACTCCCATGAAGATCCTTTGTAACAACACTATTGGGGTTTGCAGGTTCAAGACCATAAGAAAAGTAGTACAAGAATAACAGCATGAGAACTATAATAGAAAATACTTCAGAGAGGCTCTGGAAAACACTGCCTCAGCAGCTTCAGGGTCCTTAGCATTAGTAACGTTAAGGTACTAAGGTACCTTAGGCACTGTGAGACATCGTAGCAGTAAAACAAACTGAAAAGGATTAAATATTTCTTTATATACTACAAAGGTAACTGGTAAATCACCAATATCATTAATATCATAATTTTTTAGATTCACATTCCTTTTGAAAACTTGACCCTTCTTTTAAGGTCAAGGATCTCTACTCTCCTTGGGCCAGCTTCTTGAACATAGGATTATTTTTCTTATTAGTAATGTCAAATTTAGTGTGCCTATTGTATCAAAAAATAATAATCAAGGATTACTACTAGGGAATTCAGGTTGCAGAATGTAGGATTATAGGTATAGGATTACCGCAAAACCTAAATTAATGGAGTAAAGTTGGAATGAATTTTCCTATCCTTAATAGATAATGGTCTGTCCCTGGCACGGAAACACATGATATTATAAACACCTTTGGTAAGTGATTAAACACAGGAAGAACACAGTCCTGATATTTACCTACTGCCAAAAAAAAAATTACAGTTTTCTTCAGTACTAGCTTCTTGAATGTTTAGCTACATGAGAGGAAAGGCTTAAAAACTACTCAAAAACAAGAAAAAAAATTAGCAAGTTTTTTAAGAAATAGCTTGTCTTGAAAATAAATCATACGCTGAAAAGCAAACCTTGGATGACATGTCAACAGCAGAAGTTACCAAAAAAAAAAAAAAATCCAAACTGACAATAACGTACATTGATTTCTACATTCATGAGCAACAGAGTTCTGAGTATAACCCTGCAACTTTGTGTTGTGAAACTCCCTAAGGACATATAGTTAATTAAGGATTCTCTTTATGTCAAACTTGCATTCACATGCATCACAACATCCAGGGGACTACAGATTTGGATTAATTTTGTGCTAATGCAGTCATCTGACACAGGTAGGAAGATAAGAATTTCCTCCAACTCTCTCCTCTGGAAAAGAGGTAATACCTGATTCTTCCTGTACTAGAACTTAATTTCAGATACCCAGATGCAATTAAAAATGACCCTGTACTTAACCTAAACCACCCTGAGAGTAGATAGGGCTGAATGTGGAAACTACTTGAGGGAAATAAGCCTGACCGTCGCCTTTCCTCCTCAAGTCCTCTGAGAATTGGAAGTGTATCAGATAATAACAGGAACTTTAACTCCTCTTAAAGTGAGAAAAGCTGTTTGTGATCTGGTAATATTAGTATTTCATGCCTTGGATTTCATGCCTTGGTCTAACCAATTGCAAAACAAATTCCTCTTTAAGGCTCCTTCCAAGGAGGCTCCAGGACTTAAATGACTCGAGGCAAAGCAACTTGACTTGTCTTTGCAGGAAAACACATTGCCTGAGCACTGCAGAATCAGGACAGAGCCCTCAATTTCTAAAATCATATTTGATCCCCATATGCAGGTGGCTGGGAACAAATACTCCTCCGTAAAACATACCTGTCTAGATCAGAATGGTGAAAGAGACCTAACAAAGTTCTTTCCAGCATTTTAACAAGTACTTGCAAAGACAAGGATTGTCAGAAAAATAAACAGTTGAATTAGGAAATGAAGGCTAATTGATACAGGTATTTCTCTTACATACATTGTTAAAGTACAGTCAAACTATGGAAAAATCCATTATTGTTATCCTCCTCTATTGGCAGAAAATCCAAACTATTTTGTGCTGATACACATTTCATACTTGCAATTCCACAGTGACCTTTTCAATCAGATTATGCTGATATTTCCTTCTCTTCCAATCTGGCTATTAATAAATGTTCACTAGGTGCACACTATTTACCAAGACCTTGCCATGCTAGTATCTAAAAATCAAAAAATAAGTATTATCAGCAATATAAGAACTAAACAGGAATGAAAAACCAGGACATGCATTAAGAAACATTTATATTGGATCAAAAGTCAGAAATTTAAAGAAGTTTGTACAACTAGAACATCCTCTCTTTCTTTTATCTATTACAATGTAACCTTTACTGATGCATTGTTGTTTTTATTGTAAGAGGATAAATATTCCCCACCCAAAAAAAAACCCACAGCAGCTTTAAATCTCTTGCAAACTACTTAAGATGACCTGGCCCCGTTATAAAACGGTCTAGAATTAAATACAACTTCTTATAACAAGGAAATAACCAATAAGCTCTCGGGCTGTTCACCTCAATTCCTATGAGGTATGCATATTTGTAAAAACAGCTAGATGGAAGGTTATATAGTATCTTAAACAAAAGATGGATGAATGGCAGACCCATTTGGTGGAAAAACAGTGTACATAAAATATTAAGAGAGTCAGAGACACACGTATGTGAAATTTGAAAGATTTGGAACGGGACAAAGAAGGACCTTAATCTGGGGGCATATATAGAATATTCAGCATTAGATCAGCTGGTGCCTCCAAAGTGTTGGAATAACAAGTTTGTGACAGAGCAAGTGTTAAGTTACATGTTACTTAAACACTTTCCATGTCATCAACCTGCTATCTCAACATACCATATGCTATATAGTAGGGCACCGATAACAACACATGAAGCAGTTTTACAATATACGTTAGGAATGGCAGTGTAAAAATATAGAAATACAACATGCATTAGAAAAAAAATCGCTCTCATAATGATATACTTTGCCCTGTCC
>NW_010529941.1:207500-237615 GCF_000687285.1 Phaethon lepturus
GTTGTGCTGCTAAATGCAGGTGCTCCAATCTCATCACATTAGAAACATGGAGAAATGAATACCAACTATTTTTTCCACTGAAGAGGATTAAAATATTCTTAAAACAGTATGAATTTTTAGCAAACTGTACCACATCCTAAACATCTGCAACAGCTGTATTGTGCTTCTAGCCTTATCATTATGACCTGCTATACTTTTCAGTATAAAATATATTGAAACACAGTTTAGTATCAGTACATGTAGTATCCTCTACAGCTACACTTCTGCAGTGTATTTTGAAAATTGTATTTTGTGTAAAAAATGTGCATTCTGTATATAAACATATAGCACAGAAAACCTGTTTCATATTTCTTTTTCTAAACATTACTTTATACACAATACTGTGATATTTTCAGATGTGCTTATTCATAACAATAAAAAATACTCTGCTATCATATAAGTAACACTAAATCACAGGATAGGAATAATAATAATATTGGGAAAGCATTGTCATCCAACTAAGCTTAAAAAAAAAAATACTAGCATACACATAAGCTAAAAACCTGAAATTTAGCTTTAATAGCAGTGGGTTGAGATGGCAAATATTCAGTGTTGACCATTTCCATTGATTTACAAGATATTTACAAGAGCTAACACATTTCAGATCTCCTGAATTCCTCTAAAGAATCTGTAAAAGGTTACACTATTTCTTGATAATCCGTATTTTTATTCCTTTTTAAGAAATAAAAACCTATTAGAACAGATACAAAAGCAGTATCTTGCCTTTAACAGAAAGAGATTAAAATGTAGCATTTCTTAATTTACATGTTACCATTTTGCATCTCACTTGAAAATAAATCATAGTCACTGAACAATGAAAAGTTAAACAAGAACTATCTAACCCAAATAAAAAGGTTATTGAAACACAGTATTTATTAATGCTCTCATAACTGATTAAGATCTTCAGAGCTGCCTTCAGAAACATAAACTGGAGAAATCCTATGTTTACGATAGTCACATAGCATTCGTTCATTGATTAGGGCACATTAAGCACAAGTTCAGCAATGAAAATAGCTGGAAGTGTATCAGTTTGCTTCTGGAGATGTTTCCCATACTATTTAGAGTAGAGGCACAATATTTGGTTTTTCTTTTCTTTTTCTTTTTTAATGTGTTGGATTTATTCTGTGATTGATATAAAAATCTTTCAAAAAAATCAAACGAAAATGCAGTGCTTTAACTTCCTGGCAGCACTTAGGTGAGTCTAAATAAAGTTGATGTACTTCAATTCCTGTGATTAGAGATGGATCACTGGCTTTGGAAAACAGTTTGCGTACTGATCATGAGATGCAGATGAGTATCAGCTACGGTGACCCCTACTTTGAATTGTTTCAAAAGTCAAATTGCAAGTCTGCAGTTCAGTGGGGATATGAAAAAAGACTACTAAAAATATTTTTTAAAACTCTAACTACTGCCTTTCTGTTCTGTCTTTTTGATGCTTATTTGATAGGACAGAAGTACTGAAAACAGACACATTTCATCTGTATGCAAAGTCTGGTAACGACTTGTCTTAAACACCACTACTAACACAATGGATTACGTTATTGTACATCAAATACCTTAAAAATAAGGTTTGCTTTTGGGGTATACGTGAAGTTGTAAAAAATGTACAGGAAAAACTGGCAAAAAGCCATTCAAGCTTTTAAGAGTAAATATCCTTCAAAGTAGAGCAACCCATAAAATGTTTAATGGTTATAAAGTCTAGTTGTCTTCTACAGACAGATGATGTTGCCAGTATTTGAAAGAAAGCAATCCTGGGAAGAATATTGAAAATGTGACTAATGAATTATATAACAAAACAAAACAAAACAAAAAAACAAACAAAAAAACCTGGAAGTTCTTTCCAGCGCACAAAATAGTGATATTATAAATTATGATGGAAAAATAAACAGAACAACATTAAAAACTCCCAAATATTCCTTTTTTTTCCCCCCTTAATTTTCTTGTTGGCAAAATTAAAAGTGCACACGTAAAGCTGAGTTAAACAAAAAATTAAATCTCAGAATTACCAGGTTTTTTTCTCAGTTATGCTTGAAAACAAAACCAAGTATAGTAGATATTATTCCAGTTATTCGTCGGCTGCAATACTATGAAATCATATTGGATTTATCAGTTCAGCTATACATCTAAAAACTTTTAACAAAATAAAAAAGCCTCAGAAGGCTTGTTTTTCACATCACATTTAATATTCCTGCATTCTCAAATGCTGAAAAAATGGGATGTTGTACAAGACTGTTAAAATATATCCAGTGTAATATTTCGATCACATACTTGCATTCAAAAGATATTTATGAATCATGATATTTTCCTTGTTCCTGTTGCCACTTCTAGCATCTGCAAATCTCAAATTAACTTCAGTCCTTTCAGTCAGGCAGCTAGAAATTTGCTCATTACTAGAACAGTAACTCTTTCTTTATGTACGTCCTTATAAATCTGGCTAAAGTACATGTGGACCTTTCAAACACATTAACTCTATTTAATTTCAATAATGTGTGTTTCAGCCTCGAATTTTGCCTTTCTTCACTGTACCTATGTTCTGCTTTGGAACGGTGCCTAACAATGACCTATCAAATCTTTAGCAGCTCTTCATACAGGATTTTTTTTAAATGTCACATTTTGCCAGATGGGTTAGTACTGACCAGTGTGAATCATCACCATTTACTCTGATATTCAATGCCATCTGACATTTATTACACTCCCAGAATGCAAATTAAGGTACTCACCAACGGACCCAAAGCACAACCTTTTGCAGTACATGCCTGGACTCTGAAGGAATGCAGACTCCAAGGAGCAAGTCCATAAGCATAACAACTCAGCTGTGATGAATTTTGCATCAGAACACCATCCATATACAATCCATAGCTAGTAATAATACCTATAAAACAATGTGATAGCACTCACTTAATATCTAGAGAGTGACAAAGTTTAGAAGAAAACTAATGCTACAGACAATAGGGTGATCGTAGTAGTAATTTCAAACAGTTTACTGTTAAGCAGGTAAGTGTTTAGCTGGACTGTGTATGCAACACTTAAAATAAACACATTCTTCCATCTTACACCATTGAAAACCTTGCAAGTGGATCCTCTGAAAATAATTACGCTGTTCCAATGATTACCCTTTAACAAACTTGTTTCTGAATAGCAGCTGACATCACCTTGGAATCAGGAAAACTGAGGCAATTCTGTTTCACAGCCTACTCTGCATATGACTATCGAAACAAGAACTGGAAGGACACACAAAACCATCTCACATCTTAACAGCTTTAGACTTGGGGAAAAAAGTGATCTACAATACAATTGAAACATTGAAGGACAACTCAGGCCAGTGCTACAACTACAATAAATTGGTAACAATTTTGTCACACAAAACACCTTATTGATACTTGTTCTTGTTGATAACTATCTCAGATTTTCTGCCCTTTGCCAAAAAACTAGATACTTCATTAATTCAGGGGTGGGTTTTTTTGGAAAACAGTTTTGCCCACATTTCTAAACAAAACCACAAAATAGTATGGATTGCTGTTTCCTTCTCAGTACATTGTAGAAAAAGTCCTGATGTAAACTATCTCATTTATAGGGAAATCTGAATCTCTGTTCTTCCAAAGGTGCCTGATAGGATAGCATGAATCCTGTACAGACTATACATACACAGTGTTTTGAATTTAATGAACTAAAGACTGAATTTTACAGATTTGCTTTGACTTTGGAGGTTGAGCTTGCAAAGGAATCCTTTTTCTCAGGGCTTTTCCTCCATCTTTCTCCCTTCTGAATATTCTTCTTTTTTAAAAGCTGTTTAAGTGTGAAATCTTAAGGCCAATAAATGCAAAGCTATAGGATTCATTAGAAGTGAGTTCAGTTCAGAAGATACCTTCTAATCTTCCCATTACAGAAAACATCTTTGTGTTGTAAAAATATAGCTCAATCCATCTTTCCTTCCCTTAAAACAGAATTGTTTGAAACTACTTTGAGGAAGATTCTGTTTGAAATTGAGAAAAGATTTTCCCCCTCTACCGAATGGAGAAATGCTTCATAAATAAAAGTGTATACACAACTGTTTCAGCTGAGCTTTGAAGACTTCTACTTCAAAAGATTTATATGCTAAATCAATGCAGAGCTGAGTACGGTGAGGTGATTCACAGACTCCTCGATTCTTTTCTCATCTAGAAAACCAAGAGGCTAAACTCAAGTCAGACAGTACAGACATGTGTGTGGGAGGAAGTCCTGGTAAAACTCACACTATCAATTCTACCACATTTTACAGGCTTCCTAAAGCAAAAATCCCTTGGGGTTCCGTGTCTAGTTGCTTGTAAAGCAAAGGCATTAATGGTTGATATTTTCCCTATGTTAAATAAACAAATTATTGTTTATATTTTTATAAATATAAAAATATTATATTTATCTCAGCGGAAAAATGTGAACGCTGGCATTAAGGATGTGTTTTACAAGGGCGGGGAAAATAACACTTATGTACTTTAAGTATCTATACTTAAAATAATAGACGTTATTTAAATGAAATTTTACCCTTAAAATAATGGACAAATCATTATTAAGTCCTTTGATACTTATGGTAACAGCATGAATCATAATGAGATCATTTTATATTAATATGGGTGTCATATGTACCTCTATGGGACCCCCACTCTAACTCAGTATTAATTAACAGGACCATTATTTTAAAGTGTTCCTAAAACCACAGCATTATGCAGCATCTACACCCTGAGGAACAACTTGCTGGTCAACACTGTGAGCTTTTGTTAGTCCTCCCAGTACTGTCAGAGAACAATTATTTCTAAGAAGCTGACTCATTACCTCTTGATTTTCTTCTGCCTTTGGCTTATATGACTCTGATGGAGAAAATTACAGAATGAAAAGAAAAAAAAAAAAACCACCCCACATTTCAGAACAAAAGGGCTAGTAGTCTGACTTTGAGATGTGAAGTCATTTTTCTAAATTAGGCAATAATTCTTTTTGGCCAGGGATAAATATCTTAGCCTCTCCATTTCAGCAGTATATATTTCCAAAGCATATTGAGAAAAAGTTCAAGGTTGGTCCAAAGTTTACATAATTCTCAAGACTTGCTAGATGTTCCCAAAGTTTACTATCCATGAAATATTGACAAGTATAGCACATTTTTGTGATTTACAAGGCTTCATAAGTGACACATGGTCACCATGAAAAGATGCAGTTTCTTCATAATTATTGTCTAGGTAGCTAGATTAAACCTTGGTTTCACTGAAGACAAAATTTCTACTGAGTATAGTAGAATTATGTTTCACTTTTCAAAAGAAATCTAACAATGTAAATCAAGCTTAAACTGAAGAAAGCTACACACTCTTCCCTTCTCCTTCCTCCTCTCCCCTCCCTGGGTAAGGCCATATAATCTGCCAATGATATTCCAGACATTAAAGATGAAAAGAGGTTTTGAATCTAAAGTGCTACAAGCACTTTACAATATAGAGGTCAAATCTTAAGCAAACATACTTTTATCTACATCAATTTCACTGACTACAAACACAAGTCATCTCTCACAAGCACAAGGATTTGCAGGAAACAAGTACTGGTTTAGTTCACCGAATAATTTTATAAATCAGTTTTTACAATACGTAATATTTCCCATACAAATTCCATATAGCCTTGGAAGATAGGGTCCAGATCAAGACTTGATTTTATCTACGACCTGTACACAAGTAAAGTGAAGTTTTTGAGAAGTGGCCATCTAAGGAAAATTTTCAGTGGTGAAAAGAAATAAGGTCATTTTTTTATGTGAATGGATTTTAAAAGAGCAGACCTCAAACTATATGGCAAGACTATAATGGATATGTTCTGAAGAATATATGATTCTTTATTGAGGCCACTAGAACAGTGAAGCCTCAAAACAGAATAGCTGATGCCACATGTCATTTCCTCTCCATAAGCCTCTCCACATCTTGCCCTCAACTAAATGGTCAATATTGCTTGTACTTCACTATCTACGTATGTGACATATATGTGATAGAATAGAGGAGGGTTCTGCTATAAAGTGGCACACCTCTGGGCCATGTCCCATCAACCACGTCATTGTTGGTTTGAAAATAAAGACAAAAGAAAGTGTATTACAAATATTTTCAGCATATCAACTTCCAAATGTCTTTTTTCTATAACTGGTGCATAAATGACATTTCTGAAGCAACTTTCAACAAATAATTAGGTGTATAGTTCCCCATTTTCTATGAAAAGAAAATTTTTCACAAAATAATATAATTTTTCCTTAAATTCAACCAAAAATGGAGCCCAGAAATTCAATATCCATGTTTGGCTAACATTAGCCTTTGACGTCTAGATGGTCCCTTATCTCAAAGCTTGACTCCCCACATTGTGCCATCTTTATGAAGAAGCCACATAGCCTTTAATCCTATTTACCTCAAGGGTAGCATATTAATCCCCCTTAACATTTTCTAATTGATGGCAACAGCTAGACTCCATATACATCAAGAAAGCATAGTAAAGTCTATGCTGTCCAAACCCCAGTCAGCTTACACACCCATTCAACATCAGCAACAGCTTCCTCAGTCCATGGAGATAAACAGTAACTTCTGTCATATCGTAAAGGAGGAGGGAGATAAAGGAATGGCCCCAGAGATCTATTAAGCAGATGACAATTTATGATACGCAAATCTTTGCAATTCTGAAGTTTCCACCTGAAACAAAGCCAACTTCAGTAATTTCAAAAAGCACTGCTTACACCTAGTAGACTGAAACTCACCAAGTTTGAGTTAGTCAAGTCAAAAGTGGTTTCTATCTTTTTGAAAAAAAAAAAAAAAAAGAGGTACATTAGAACTTCTGACAATGAGAATACACCAGTAAAATGCTGAAGTACAAAAATGTAAAGGAAAGTTCCTTCTGCTGGTCTTTCTCATATTTCAGTCTTCTCAACTATATTTTTCAGCCTCCTACACAGTTTTAAAACACTGACACAGAGAGCTATTATAAATGACGTGGCCACTAGGCAGCCCAAAAGATACGCTGAGCATGAACAAAAAGTCACTGAACAATGCAAGCTTTCCCAACTAAGCAGTTGCTCAGCAAAAAGTTTTAGAGCTTATTCTTTTTTTTTTCTTAATTCTTTTTATGAAATAAGGAAAGCAATGGCAATAGGAAATTGTAAAGAAAGAAATAGGAGAATGGGAAAACGTGTTAGTTATACTATCTTTTTTGAAACTCAAAAAAAAGCGGGGGAGAAGAAAGAAGCGAAATGGGAGAAAATTTGCATATCCTTTCTTGACCATTGCACAAGTGTGAGCATGCTATGGTAAAAAAAACAAAGCCCCTGCTCCCCTAATGCCCTTCTGGCTGCCAAATGCTCATGAAATAGCAATTCTTCCACTCTTAACCACTCAGCAAGAGCTTGCAGGTGAAAAGCAGCAGCCTTTCCCTGCAAGGCAGGACAGTGGCAGCTGACTTCGATGAATCCCTTCCATCGGTTCTAACTCCAAGGAAAACCCCCTAACAGCAACACGCGTGGTACACACATATCACCAAAAAATAACAACAGTACCAAGGGAAAAATACTCAATGAGCTTCAAATAGTGAGATGATGTGAAAATACCAGAGAATATCTTTAAAGGGGAGAACTACACATAGGAGGCCTACACAGGGTATATTCAGGATTACAGAGGAGTAGGAGTAATACCTAAATGCATTGTTCAAAACCCCAATATAGAGGTGAACAGTGTTGTGAAGGAGGCCGCTGAAACTTCCAGTTTCCATGGATGAGCGGACAAAGGACGGAAGAATATAATTTCTTTTATAAAGCTCCCCTGATTCTTACCACACCTGTTGCTCATCCAGTTCAGATTCACAGCTTTCCTAACAAGCTATTTATTATATTTCATAGATCTACAGAATCATAGAATCACAGAATCGTTTAGGTTGGAAAGGACCTTTAAGATCAACTCCAACTGTTAACCTAGCACTGCCAAGTTCACCATTAAACTATGTTCCTAAGCACCACATCTACTCGTCTTTGAAATACCTCCATGGATGGTGACTCACCCACTTCCCTGGGCAGCCTGTTCCAAATGCTTGATAACTCTTCCAGTAAAGAATGCTTTTCCTAATATCCAACCTAAACCTCCCCTGGCGCAACTTGGGGCCATTTCCTCTCATCCTATCTCTTGTCACTTGGGAGAAGAGACTGACAGCCACTTCACTATAACCTCTTTCCAGATAAGGTCTCCCCTGAGCCTCCTTTTCCTCATGCTAAACAACCCCAGTTCCCTCAGCCGCTCCTCAGAAGACTTGTGCTCCAGACCCCTCACCAGCTTCATTGCCCTTCTCTGGACATGCTCCAGCACCTCAGTGTCTTTCTTGTAGTGAGGGGCCCAAAACTGAACACAGGATTTGAGGTGTGGCCTCACCAGTGCCAAGTACAGGGGGATGGATGATCACTTCCCTAGGCCAGCTGGCCATGCTATTTCTGATACAAGCCATGATGCTATTGGCCTTCTTGGCCTCCTGGGCACACTGCTGGTCACATTCAGCTGGCTGTCACTCCCAGGTCCTTTTCTGCCAGGCAACTCTCCAGCCACTCCTCCCCAAGCCTGTAGCGTTGCATTCTTTCCCAAGCCTGTAGCGTTGCATGGGGTTGTTGTGACCCAAGTGCAGGACCCAGCACTGAGCCTTGTTGAACCTCATACAGTTGGCCTCAGCCCATCGATCCAGCCTGTCCAGATCCCTCTGTTAGAGCCTTCCCTCAAGCAGATCAACACTCCTGCCCAACTTGTTGCTGTCTGCAAACTTACTGAGGGTGCACTAGCACCCTCAGTTTTTTCCTAATGACCTAATTATTTATTTAAAAGGAGAGCCAAGGTGTACATAGTAAATGCTGTATTAACAACAAGATACAACGTGCAAATTTAGTCATATATTCCCAACTTTTAGCTGTTTTAAAGGAAGCTTGTGGAAATTTATTTATCAAACTATTGGTCTTTATCCTGTCTTGTTGATATGCATATATAAATATATGTATGTATGTATTTATATTTATTCGATCAGTTAAACCATTCTAAACTATTTTAATTTCTTCCCACAATGCAAGGATAGCAGGATCAGGTCCTGACATGAACTATCAAAAGTAAAAAATGCCCATTTCATTGAAATTATTCATACTTCAGCCATTAAGCCACATATATGGCCTTCCAGCCTGCCTTCCTCCCCACCTCATCCCTTACCGCTCCCCTTCCTCTAAGCCTTTGCCACATATGCTGATGGGATTTTAGAAACAGAGTTAGAAGGTTTCTGAGGGGCTGGGAGGCAAAATCTTCCAATATGATTCCCATACAAAGAATCCTAAATTATCAACTACATTATTTAACAGCAGTTGACATACTCTTATTTCTTTATAAAAGTAATGTAAGACCTTACAGACTATATGTAGCTTTATAATCACCAATTTTTGGGGAATCATTTCAAGTGCCTTGTTAGGAAGTTGTACAAGTAGGATGTGCTCTACCACAACTGAAAGTGGGGAAAAATTTGCAGGGGAAAAATGGAATTAAGGTGAAACCACTGTGAGAAATAATTGATATATATATATCAATATGGTAAGTCGATGAATAAAAACATTTCTGTTGCTTTAACATCAGTGATTTCTGCCTAGATACCTCTGCTGTGATTCAAACTATTACATGCATGATAATAAAATCAATTTCAAGGCCATATGATACTGTGAAATACCATTAGAAATGTAAAATGTGTACAAAAGATTTACACATGGATATTTCACAATGGAAAGCATTTCTAAACAAAATAAAGTATATTCTTTCACTTCCCCAGCCACAGAAATGTACACCTTCAAGATGACTATGGAGAACACAAATCTAATGATTATTACATATCAATTAATGTAAAAGAAATTAATGTTTTATTGGAAGGTGAAATGAGCATCCTAGACTGATATTCTCCACGAATATCTTATTCCTCAGCTCAGTTGTCCTGGAAAACATTAAACAATGAGATGCAGTACACAAAAACTATCAAAAGGGAGCACTTTTGAGCCACTGAAACCGTACGATAGTCTGAAATCCACAATCTAGCTGCAGACAATGATACTATCTCAGGTATTTTATGTGCTAAAATGATCATTAAAAATTAAGCACCACATATAAGCTGCCATTTAGAATATTAATTTACCTTTACTAATCATCTTTTTAACTTGAGGCTAAAAGAGTTCACTTACCATTCGGATACTCAGGCTTAGTCCATGAGATGTTAAAGGAGTCAGATGAATAGGACTGGGCTTTTGGAGCAGGAACACTTTCTGGTGTACTCTCATCTGTTACAGCTGTGCTAGCTTTGCTTATTGAACATCCACCTCCAGTGCAAGCCTTAAAATATGAACCCAAACAAATAAACATATTTCAGTGTAATACCAATAATTTTAGCAATGATTGTTTGTAAATTTTTATATTTTTACATATCTAAACTTAGTAAGTATGTGCTTTTCATAGAAGCTACTTGTTTACCTCTTGTCTTAAATAACAAGATGTTCTACTCATGATGTGCTGGTTTTAGGTATAATATAGCTGAAACATTGTACTAATGTTTGACTTGAAGCATTTTGCATTTGACTGGGAGTCATAATCACAATTAGATTTCCACTGCTTTTGCAGCCACTGTTAAGGAAAATTACAGTACAATATATATAATTTACAGTGCAAAACTCTTCTGGAATTGACTGAAAAGCTCTCATAAGTTCTGGACACAGAATATACTCACCAACTTGCAACACACTTAAAAAAATTATCTCGATGAACAGTCGTTGAGAAAAAAATGCCATTCAGACAGTCCTGTACTTCATGACAGCACACAGTGGTGTGCATATGCAATTAAAGTAGAGAAAAAACACTCTATTATAAATCAATATGTAACTGTTATTATTACATGTTTATGGATAACAAAGTCAAATCTTTTCTCTTTCAGTTACCAGAGAAGAAAAGATTGATTACATGATTTTTACATTTTGCTTGATTATGAAACAATACAAAGTGCATAGAAAATGTGCATATCACCCCATATAAACAGGCTTTTAAAATTTTATATGTACAAACATAAGATGACACAGCTATGGTCCTTATGTGTGCTGGTTTTCCAATTAGTTGCACTAAGATCAATGACAAGAGACAGGAGTTCTTAGAGAAGTTAAAAAAAATATACAAGAATATATAAATTCTTTACTGGATTTAAAGATTTTGGTTTAGGTTGTTGTTTATTTTTAATTTTATTGTTTATTTAGAATTTTATTATTTAGTAATAAAATAAATCGAGACCTGAATTCAACAAAGATTCAGACTCAGACATACTCTTAATGAAAACTTATGGGATCACCCTGTGTATTTAGGAGTTGCCCATGTGCTGAAGTGGACAAGTAGCCCACTCTGGATCATCAGCACACAAAGAAAAAATAACCTTGCTGTCCAGACCTCCAGGAATAAAATGTTTCTCTCAGTCTAGTATATTTTATTTGAAAGAATTAGCTTCAATTTCCCATTTCCCAGTATGTTTCAAATCAGAGAGCTATCAACATATTTCCTACCCTGCTCCAAAAGTGTACACTAGCCTCATGGGTAAAAATAAGAACTGTTTGTAAATCAAGCTATTTTATACACCAAGATTGTTTTGATTTCACTGGAAATTACACTCCCAACACAACTACAGAATGATGCCCTGTGTTCAGACTGGGCTGCCAAATAAAGATGAAAGAGTGCAACCTCAGTTTTGGGAACATCCAAAAATGGCATTTACTTTAAACATGATAGTATTTAAAAAAAAAAAAAATCAAATCAGTTTAGACATATTCTCAGGTAACTGTTAGCATTTTGATAAGGAAAATATTTAAGAACATCATCCTGCCAGCAAAGGCAGACTATTTTTCAAATTATTTTGCTTCTCCTGGATTTGTGAAGAAGCCAAAAAAACCAGCTCTGGAAGATCTCTTCCTCGTACATTCCTTACTGCCTTTCTAAACGAGTTCCACAGAGTCTTCCTCAGCAGTGGAGGGCTTTTTCATTCAAGGGCTCAGTAACAGCAGCCTTCCTGTTCATTTATCTCTTGAATTTTATGAAGCTCAATTTATGTATCTCTGAAACTTTCTGGGGTATGAAGTTTCCGATTCTTCTAATGAAAAATCAGTAAAAGAAAGCTCATCTACATTTTAAATAGTGGGATTTTAGATTAGTGCATCCAAATGGACTGGATATTGCTGGGAGTCTGGCAATCATATCTAGTGATGCTCAAAGCTATGAAATCCTACACCCAGATCAAGCCCCATTGTGCCACTCTGAACTTCACTGAGAAACAGATTTGAGGCAAAATTTGCAAAGGGACAGATACAAACCACATAACAAGACACCAGGTGGTGATCCTCCAGCTAGCACCTGACCTAGCTTACCCGCACAACACAGCTGTGAGGAGACACTAACTTAACAGGTAAATCTCAAAAGCACTCAGGTCATACAAATGGGAGTGCCACCCCCGCTACTAAATACAGCCTCTCAGCCTTTCATTTGCTTTCAGATTGGCCCGGCTCACACCCATCCACCTTAGAGCATGAACCGAGCAAAAGCAAGTTCCTTTGCACTAATCCATGGAGATGTGACCTTAAGATTTCTCTGCTGACTTTTGGAAAGAAGCATTAGATTTGCTTATAGAAGCTGCTGCCCTCATTTGTGAATACAATTGCTACATAATAAATGGCAGTAATCAATTGTGAAAATTGGTAACCGCATAAAAATATACATATTTTGTTAACTTTATATTTCATTTGCTTATATTAACCTTGTCATACAAAAGTTAAAGCCAGCAGCTTGTGAAGTGCTGAAAGTTCTTCTGATGAGGATTCTCATTCCTGCGTTCAAAGCTGCAACTTTTGATAACTCCACTTCCAATTTCCCACATAAACCAAAACCATTTTTTGCATGGATACAAAACAAAACTAATATTACCTGTGAAACAAGGAAAACACAAAGGTTCTAGCTGATAGAAATATTTCATTCTAACCAAAAAAAACCAGGAAGCAATTAATTACATTTCCAGTGTTGAAGGTATGCTATTGTTGTTTTTACCTTAAAAATTTTAATGAAATTCAGATTAAACTATCTGTGAAACACTAAATATTTCAATTTCTTTCCAGATGTGTGTGTTTGGTTTGGTTTTTGGGGGTTTTGTTGTTGGTTTTTTTTCATCAAGTATAATATTTGGCCACATTTAAGCTTCAAGACTTCTAAATCTCTAATATTACATTCTTCTCAAACTAGTCTGACAAGTTCTAAATACAATGTGTTCAAACGTTTTAAGAAAGCTATCACCTCAAAGATAAGAAAGGGCACTTCATGCACTTTTAGACTTGCCATTTTCAAAGCTGCAAGGACACTTAGATCTTCCAACCTGCCTATCACAGACCATTGCATTTTATCCAAGTCAATTGGTTTTCTTCATCACCAGAAGAAATTATTCTTTCTTACTTTCTGGTTACCACTGATGCAATGCAAATATATTAAAAAAAAAACCAAAACCCAAAGAAATGAGAAATAAAATATAAAGATCAAAAGTTCCTAAAAATAGATTCAGTAATTTCTAGAAAAGCTGTACATATTAATGAAGTAAAAACAAAGTCCACACAACACTTCTTTGTTTTAACCATACCCCAAGGCAGAGACACCAAGAGAAGCTGTCCCAGCTGCTCTCCAGATCCTAGCTGCTCTCCAGATCCTAGCTGTTAATTCTCCCTGATCCGCTTTCCCTTGTGCCCCTGTGCACAAGAGCTGGGCAGGAGCGAAGAGCTGTGGCACAGTGAAGGACAGCACAAATTCTTTCGATAGTCTTACTTGCTTATAAAGGCATAAAATGCTTGTTGAAGTATTGCCTTAGTTTTGGACATGGTGCTATTTTATACGCTATACAATTTACTATGCTGAAATGTCTAAGCACAAATGAATTAATTTCAACATGAATCTAAGCTTTAATTAGACTGAATATCCTTGCTTTTTCAAGTTCAAGTCAAATCCTTATCATTACCTGAAGGTAGTTTATTTTTTGTGGTATAATATTTAGAACATTCAAGAGCATGTTAAGAAAAAATGAATGCATATCCAGTCTACATAAATGTAAATTTATTCATAATCAAGAGCAGAATATTTTTCTATGGCATTTATCAAAGCAAATATCCTTATATAGGTATTGTTATAAAATGAACAGTGTGCTTAAAACAAGGGACAATCCCATGCTTTTATGCACATATTTTCAGGTTTTTTAGTGAGCGGAAGATGTTCTATTTCGTCACAAAATAAAACCAATGATAAAGAAATGCAATGAAAACACCAAGGTCTTCTAAAATGTTTTCAATAAGCAAACTGCTACTTTACATGGAACTCTTTTCCTCTCTGCTATTTCCTTCTACATACAGATTTTATGAAAAAAAAAAAGAGCAAATTGTCATGGTACAAAATATGAAAAGTTAAAATTTTC
This sequence comes from Phaethon lepturus, assembly GCF_000687285.1. Classification (NCBI taxonomy): domain Eukaryota; kingdom Metazoa; phylum Chordata; class Aves; order Phaethontiformes; family Phaethontidae; genus Phaethon; species Phaethon lepturus. The sequence goes on from NW_010529941.1 coordinate 222,039, forward strand.
AAATACATTCAACATTTTCTTGTAAGTTTAAATCCTTCATATATTTCTGACCAATTCTCTATTAGTTACCATCCAACTTACCCTTGGAGAAAATCTGTATTTAAATTACATACAAATGTATGTAGTTTTTTAATGTAATTTTTGAAACAGAACACCTACTGTTGTTCAGGATGTTAAGAACAAAGAAGCTAAAGAAGTTGTTAAACAAAGTGGACACATGAACCATTAAGTATTTAAGATGTTAACAAAATCAGAATAATTCTCACCATTTTACACCTCTACTACACATCTTTAAAACTTACAGCTAGTTTTATGAGGTATTCAGTACCCGGGAAAAGCTTCTGAATTGTAAAATCCAGAAAAAGTTCTGTGCTGTTATAGATTACATTCCACTTTGTAAAATTCTGCTCATTGTTGGCAATATAAATTATATAGCGATCTAGGATTCCATTTACTTCTACTGGTTCTTTCCATCTGCAAATAAAAGCAAAATATGATTAACACTGGCAAAGATTCAGACCGTACTGAAAAATGTAAGGCTTTGTTTAGGGGACTTATTTTAGGTGTTTATTTTAAGAATTTGAAAGCATAGTTTTGCAACCATAAAGATAAATCTAAGGTATACCTCTAATGCAGTATTTGTACTCAATAGATAAATGATTACAGTAACACACAAAGCAGGGGCTACAAAATGGGCATATCAACAGAACATTTCCTGCACTGAAGTTTGCAGAGGCTATGCCCATATGTAGGTTATACTGATTGCGTAAAGACAAAATGGAAATTAAGTTGGCAAGTGATAATCAGAAGGTTCACAGAACCACTAAACTAATCACTTCTATGCATTTAATCATAATAAATTTAATTTTATGTCACAAACCCTTCCCCTGATTGAACTCACTGGAATTCTTGAATAAACTGATGCATTATTGTCTTGTCAGGAAAGAAGAAATCCTTACTTACTGTACATATATCGTTCTAGAATCCAAAACCGTCAGGACCGGGGCATCTACGTGAGATGGTGGCAGCTGTGCTGTAAACAAGGTGACCTGGGAACTGTTTGTACAGCCAGCAAGTGTGCATGCAGTGAGAAGAAACTGGTGTGGCGTAAAAACTGCTAAATCTAGGGCAAAAAAAAGGGAATATGAATTTACTTTGCATAGTAATTTTACCTTATTTTTCTATAACTTTCAGAGGGTAGTGAATTCAGAAAATCAAGAGGAAGAGGGACCTGTATCTCTTAAATGTTTCAGATTTGTCCCAGAGGAGAGAATAGGTGCTGGTTGTTTAATAGCAAATAACTGCAAATTTTGACTACTAATAGATCTACAGAGCACGCTTTGGTTGAGATGATCCCATTGTAGAGTACATTTACACTAGAATGTATACCGCCCAAACAAAGCAAAGATGTTAGCCTCTTAGGTGCTACATACTATATTAATTTACTACAGTGGCAAATGAACACCTTTAAGATGATTAAATCCAATCAAATTAATGGAAAAACAAGTACAGGTTCATTAACACAGCCAGACTATATTTTGTTTTAAAATGTGCTGTATGATACATTAAAAGTCAAGCATCAATACATACAATGATTCACTTCATGCAGATTTCACTTTAAGCATGAAGACAAAGGATGCTCATTGTTGCCACCACTCATACTGGTCTGTTGTCTCTTTGCCTGTTTGTCTTCAGCTGCATGAACATCAAACATTCGTAAAATATATTTCAGTAAAGATAACCTGTCTAATGCTATAGCAAAACAACTCTTAAATAGTTATTTATTATGAAGCTATCTTGAGTTTCAATTACTGCAGAAGATGATGAATAAAATGTAGCATTTTTGCTGAATAAATATTCTAAAAGATCTTTAGCTTCAGATATTCTTCCCCGTACTAATAAAGGAATGTTTGTCAGAAAAATTATAGTCGTAAAGTAATGCAGACATAATTTTCTAATCTTTTTCATCTTTTTATTAAAATACAAATCACAGATTTAATGAGAAAATTCTTTAAGAAGGAATTTAGAGTTGAGGTTTTGGCAACAGTATAAGGTATACAAGTAAAACTCATATGTTATAGATACACATTTTTAGTATGCCAGAAAAGTTCTGGGTTTTTGCAAGACAACAAATGCTAGTGTTTGACGAGCCAACCAGTATCAAACTACCATTTTGTACAAAAATATTTGCAAGCACAAATTAAAAAATTGCAACTGGTTTACAAAAACACCACCAAAGCAGAAATGTTGTAGACCCAACTTCTTTCTCATTTGGTTTCCCCTCATATAATGTCCCTGCTGCAATGGAATTCCTTCTGATTTACTCCACTCTGTGTGAGGAGAGAATGAACTCATGCTTTTTTATTGAAAACGCCATATCATTCAGTGGTACCACTCTATGGAGCACTTGGCAGTGAGAGTTAAAAAAAAAAATGCCATAACTAAAAAAAAAAAAGTCATCAAGTGAATGCCTGTAACACAGTGACATGTTTAATCAACATAATGGGGCTGATTCTACCAGGGTTAAGCAGTGCTTATGTGGGTGAGAGGGGGAAAGCACGCTCCAGAGCAGGTGCTCAAGCTGGCTCAGCAAGCAGAGAAAGTAAACTCTGCATACTGCACCAACTGTATTGCCCTCAGTAGCGTACACCTTCCTGGATCCCTTGTTCCTTGCAGCTGCCATCAGAGAAGGCACAAAAAGTACAGGTGGAGATGGAAGTCTGTGAGACAAGTGTCAGATAGTCCATGTTCTGCGTGGGCAAACAAGTGACAAGACGGATTTTACTTTTCGCAATCATAAAATGAATGGCTGAAAGCAATCCATGGCACCTATTTAGTTCCTATCCTTGTAAACAGTGAATACACATTCTTCTCTCTAAGTTGAAACTATATTGTGGGACTTCATTTAGCAGACTGAATATAACACAAGGGAATAGCGAAAAGAAGAAGAAAGAGTGTATTTCTCCTTTTTCCCATTTGTTTATAGTGGATGACTGTTTTTCTTGTACACAGATTTGGGATGGGGGTTGGGGAGGGGTATTTTTCTCTCCTTTAAGGAAAACTCCTCATCAAGGAACTGCTTTTTTAAAAAAATAGCTTGTCCTGAAACCCTGATTCGATGCACACTGTAGCTGATGAGACTACTTGCATGCATAAGTTTCTGGAAATACCTAGTTAAATTTGAAGAGGAAGGAACTTTGTCAAGGATGAAGAGAATGGAAGATGGAAAAATGTTTTATTTCCCTCGCTGAAAAAAACAAGTGACCGTAAATTACTATGTGCGTTTCAGTGCCTGGAATGGAGAAAACAAAAAGACAAGACAGGGAAACAGGCAAAATTTAAAAGAACAGGAATAATAAGGAATAGAAACACAGGACATATGAGCAGCAAGATCCTTTAGGATTAATTAATAAGCATACTGAGAGGAGAGGGAAGGAGAGGAGAGGTTAAAAAATAAGAGTAGAAAGATAAAATATAGAAAAAAGCAACATGTCACCAGGATCAAAGGAAACCTTTATTCCTCATCTTGATTTAATAATGCCAATATGTTTTGACTAATAAATGCCAAATAGAAAGTTTCAATGGAATCTGAAGGATTTTGGTGGCATAGAGGCTAAAAATAAAAATTAAGTTAAGTTAGTGGGAGCAGAAAAAGAAAATACAGAAATTAGAAACTTAACAATGTCACTCAAAGCATGAGCTCTGCAGTCAATGAAAATCTCTCCATAGACTTCCTCAAGGTTTGGATGAGCCTGCAAATATAGTGTAGGTAGTATTTCTAAAAGCTTAGAACCAGAAACTGACATACTGAACAATAAAAATCGTATTACATCATAATTGATACAATTATTTGTCACAACCTGATTTGGCAGATATTTTCCTATTTAAAGTTCAAAGTGTTTCATAATGGATCAATGGATTCAAACAATTACAGTTACAAACATGAATCTGAATGAGGAGGGAGGAGGTTCTTAAAACTACAAAGCTACTGTTTGTCAAGGTCCTCTAGCAACAACATCTTCTTTTCCATTTGCTTGATTGCATGATTTGCATAAGATCAAATGTAGGCAGTTGTGGCCATGAAAAACAGATCCCTCTCAAACACTTTAGAAATGGATCCACAAGCATTATCCAGACATGAGAAAATGCATCCCAGTGCATGGAAAACTCAGTGATTAATGTCAAACAAACTATGACTTACAATATAGGACATGAATTATATGTTATTTTACAATTGATTTCATGCTGTTGCTGGAAGAATTTCATTGATCTCAATTTACAAAATGAATACAATAAGCGGACGATTATTTTCTTTTTAACTCACAGCAAAACCTGAAATTTTTTTCTTACACATATGCTTTATCAGGTTATATTCCTATGTGTTCCACAATCCCAGTCCCCTGTGTTACTTTAAAATAATATCAGATGGTTCTTATTGCAATTTTCCAATAACTACTCTCTTAAATCACTTATTTCTTACCACAACAAAGTTAAACTTAAAAATTTTAGAGGTTTACTGAGAAAAACCTAAATTCAGGATTTGATCTTGTACTTGTTTCTGGACTCAGAAGGGCAAAGAGCACCAAAGGCAAAATTAAAATTATTCCTTGGGGGTACAGGATTCCCTCAAACCATCCTAGCAGGTAGCCAGAAAAATAATTTTACATTTTTCACATCAAAAGAAGAAAACAAATAAAACCCCACATATTTGTTTTAAAATTATTACTTTCCCCAAAGAAAAAAAAAAGGCGGGGGGACAACAGGAGAGAGAGGATCAACCTGTCTTTTCATCTCTTTGACCTCAAAGACAATACAAACAAACTAAATTATTTTCTAACTCATATGTCAGCAAGCTAATTGCTAACTACAGTGGCTATCATTAAAATTGACATTTGCATACCACTACAGTTATTATATGTGTGGTATATGTGGAAGTTCCCACACTAACCAAGGTAACTATCTTAGATATCACAGTAAATCTGACTATAGCAGTTGGTATATATCCAGTTTATAATAACCACCAGCATAAGTCCTGATAGCACAATCAATGCATGAGACAGAAAGAATAAAGAATGACCCTGTTTGCATGGTCAATAAGAACACTCACTTTGCTTTGATGAAATTTAATGGGAAGTCATTGAAAGATAATACGCAACACTGCAGTGCTACTTTTAGCATGGAATTTGAGAGATGTTAGTAAGATAGAGATGAAAAACAGTAGAGTAAAAAAAACTCCACAACCCTGAAATCAGCGATTTAAAAACTTGAATCAAAACATGAGCTTTGCCATCAAGATGTCAGAGTACATCACAGTTCAAAAATAACACAGTAGTAATGTCTGCAATGTTTTAATTTATCTGTAATATGCAACATCCTGTGTTCAGTTTTACAGCGAGCGAGTCACATACCCTTTGTTCCTCCCCTCTTCCGCCCTATTTCCACTCTCCCTGCTTTCAGGCAGTTATTATAAGGACCAGAAATGGCAACGTCCTGTCCTGGTGAGCGCTCAGTTGAAACGTGACTTGTGTAAGGAACCCCACATAGTTTCAGTAAAATAATTGAGACAATAGCTATCCCATTGCTATATTCAAAGGAAAATAATATGGCAGCAGTGTAGCAAGGGATTGTTAGCAACACAATGAAGAAAACCTGCTGAGACAGTATGAAGATGAAAAACTTCCAAAGAATTCCAATCACCATGTTGTTTATGTAGGTAGACTGTACTACTACTTCAGCTCATTACTCACATCCTTATTCTGTTCTCTCATCTTCTTTCTCATAGTTTGTTAAATTAACTCACAGTAACTTAATATTTAATTAGAAGGTAAACTCTTTGGGACCATAAATCTGCATCACCAAATGCAACTATGTCCCCATCTGATTTTTATGCACTACCAAAAAAAAAAAACAAACCCTGAATTCATAAAGTAGGTGCCAAGATCATATTATCAGGCTTGCTCCATAAGACATCATTAGCAGTTCTTTCCCTTCCACTGCTTTCTGAAAGCAAGCAACAACTCATATATAACTTTTAGTAGAGTATAACCTGCTTTCTGTATTTATAAAGCACCAATCACTTAATTATACTGACTCTCAAAGAACCATCACTAATGTACAACCTCCTCTGGGAAGGTATTATACTAATGCTGCATCTTTTCCACAGATCTCCTGTGAACTCCATGCCATACTCACCACTCCCTTGAAAATATTTCAGAAAAACCAAGGCATCACAAATGACACCACTTGCTTACTTCAGGCAATTCAATCAAGCCCAAGAAAACAGTGTGTTCATGTACCTAACTGTACAAACTAGAAATTAATGGCCTTTCACAGGTAGAACTGGCCCATCAGTTGAAGAAAACAGCTATCTTCCAAGATAGCAGCAAATTCTGCCAGATATTAATTAATAATTAACAATGTTCCAGAGTGAGAATTAAAAGAATTTTGTGAAGCCACTGAGAACAAGGGCAAGAAATAGAGAGAGACTAAATAAACTCAGGGTCAAAAATAATTATTTTCAGGAAGCACCATAAGCTGTTGTTCTGCTCTCTAACCAGCAAAGACTTTGACACAATGGCATATGGACGAAACAACTTTGCTTCTAGCTAGCCAACAAATGCTGATGTGTTTTACAAGCTATTTGCTCAACAGTAAATATCACTGGGTTTCCAAATTACTCATAAAGGAGTAAATCCTCATTCCATTTTAGGTTTATATACTTCAGAAGAGTTCAGGAAAAGTGCAACTTCCAGGCCCCTTCTCAGAAATTAAAGAACATAGCACAAAACCGTGTATCACATGGGAGAACCAAAAACATGACAGTCATGTTGGACTGTGGTAAAAAAGCAAATAAGTTATACTCAAAAAGAAAAATCCTTTGGCACAAATGTGAAGTAAAAGGGTATTTAACCATCTCAGTTTGCAATGATTTCAAAGAATTAATGGAATTATTACATGCACATGGTAGAACTACAGTTCTCTTTTTGGCAAAGTGGTAGCTTCAGAGTACTTGAATGTTTTTAAACATAATTATTTTTTAGCAGAAAAGATTATAAAGTCTATTCGTTTCCACATCTAGTAACAGTGTCTCTTGGTTATACTCTTATAACCCTTAACTGTTGTATGGAAACCTTTCTGCCATTTATCAGCCCGAATTGGTGTACTACTTTGAGCACGAGCTCATCCCTCAAATGTTATGCTTCATCCTGGCCAGTTCAAAAGGCCATGTTAACCTCCATTCCTCATTATTGTGTTTCTTTTTTCCTTTTTGTTTTTTTTTGGTAAAACTATTAGTTTTAACTTTAACTTAGCAAGGTACATGTCTTTTTAATTTAATATGCATATTATTCCTTTTCCATTACAAAAATTGGACTACAAAGATTCCAGTCTTTTATTTTAAAGCCACGTCCCTGAGATAGTTACTGTGGGTACCTTTTCCAGACTGTTCTCACCCTCCAGTTAGGACACACCACCTTGAAATCCTAAAGGTGCTCAGCTGAAGAAAACTCAAATCATATGGAGTGCCACATACCACATTGCTTAGAAAATGTTGAAGGGAAACATCAGAGAAGGACATTTAAACTTCTCTTTCTACCCTTTACCTCCAATTAATCTACCTGATTCCTTGTGCGACTGTAAAGACATCTCATGGCACTGACCACAGAAGAATCACTGTGCTGCGTGAAGCTCCTTGGAACACTTCCCTAACATCCCTGGCCCACCATCATCAGCAACCATCAGAAAAATATAGAGGTTTTTTGGGGTTGGCTTTTTTTTTTAAAGACTTCTCTTGCTGCCAAAACGACACATAGCCAGTCAGTGCAAATGTTCAGCATCAAATGAACCTAATGAACTTCCAAGTTACGTCTTTGCTAACTAGAATTAAAATCATGCATTGTCTCTCTGGTTTACTTCAATTATAACAGATGGGTGAATAAGGTAAGTTTGAAGGTCAGAGGGGGACAAAGGAGAAAGAGGACAGAGCACATTAATTTTTACCAGGCACATGAAGAGAAGTAATGGTGGTCATACCAATATCACTATCTTCACTTTACTTCTCTCTTTGTCATTTCTTTGCACATCATATGTCCTGACACAACCCTATTTTAAGATTTAAATGAAAATTTCCACTCAGGAATGCTTCCAATCCAGTCACTGTATTGCTATCAACTTAAATAGAGAGGAGTTGTTAGAATACACCATGAGAACCATGATCTCTCAGCCAATGTCAAGTCCAAAAAAGTGAAAGTGGGAAGAAAAAAAAAAAAGTGTTTTGAACATTTTACCTCTGTATTACTTCAGCTTTATGCTCACAACTGGAAAATATATCTGCACTAGGCAACTACATTGCAAATTTGAATCTCAGATACCTGCTGCTATAAAACTGGAACTACTCTGGATTCACATTAGTATGACCAAGAACCCCTTGGCTCACTTAACAGAAGTACATCCTGTATTCCCAAGTAATTCCGATCTTGCTGCAGCAGGAGAAACAAAATTCAGATCCACCTTACATAGGGTGCTGAGTTAATTGTATCGGGTCAAGAGAAGTGCCTAACTGCTGCTTTTACAACCCACTGAAGAATACATACAAATGTGCAGCTGTGGTGAGAGAAGCCAGTAAGATGTTAAGTACTATAAGAATATATGGTAAGTAATACAGCAACTATTACTATCCATTTTATATAAATCAATAATGCAGTCTCATCTGGAATAGTATACATTACATAGTGCAGAAATAAAGTCTGTCTGGAAAATGGCAGTGAGAAAGCACAGGCTTACAGACACACTCTTAGGAAGGGAGGCTGAAAAAACAACCTGAGAAAAGGAAACAAAGAAGATGACACACCTTACAGGTATACAAGATAGTAAGTGCTACATAGAAAAGCAATTAGGGCCCTGCGTTGCCATGAACTCCCTTTCAATAATACGGGGGGGGAAAAAGAACATCCAATAAATTTAGAAAGTGGATTTTTCAGAGAAACTCACGCCACCCAGAATCATGGAACATCTACTGCTGACAAGAAGATTCAAGTTTATCTTTATAAATCAAATTCTGGGGAAGAGACAGCAAATATCAGCATCATGTTTTTAAAATTATTTTTGTAAGCATCACTGTAATTTTCAAACCTGTGGAACAGAGTCCTGCAAGGTTTCTATACTTCTCTCTCTGCATCTGCGGAACTCTGCAATACTATATTTTATTTTCTTTTTTAAGGTTTCCTGCCTAAGCAAAGCAAAGAGGGATGGGAGGAAGGAAATTAAGTTCCAAAATAAATATTACCTTTGACAAAAAGTAAACAATCTTACTAGTGGATTTTTACTTATCAAAATTGAATATGCATACTAAATTACAAAATACCATTTTAACTCCAAAACAATTGTTTTAATCAACAAAATATTCAACAACAACAAAGTTCATCAAGTAAGCGGAAATTTGAGAGAGCATACTCAGACTAGAAATTGGAATCTAAACAAGAAAAACATGACAACGGCTGTTTGAACTGGTATCAACTAGAGGTTATAGATCAGTGGTTTATAGGTTATAAGCTTTATTTAGCTATTTATGCATTTTACATCCATTAAGGGCAACTTGTTCCACCATTTTGCATAGTACCAAGCATGCAAGATGATTAGAGAACAACTCTCACCATCCAGGCAAGGCATCATGTGATTTAAGAGTTTCTGTAGAAGAGATATCGTCACCTTCCCAGGACCAGGACAGCTCTGTATATCTGAATTATAGTCGGAGAAGAAAAGGTTTTGCTAAAACATTACTGTAGTGCTGGAACAAGGATAGTGGGAGGACTCAGCTTCTGAGCACTGTTTCTAAACAAGACAATTTATAGCAAGTTAAATCTGTCGCAAGACTACAAAAGCTGAGCTAGGTTTCAGCTGGCCACAGAATTAGAAGCATATTAAAATATACTGTGCTTCTACCTGCTCTCCTCTGCCCTTACTGGAACAATCAGCCCCAACTGTTGAGTCATTAATATGGTCAATATGTGGTTGGGGAAAATTATTGGGAATTCTTTTTCCTTTTTTTTTTTAATTTACTTGTTTTATATTTATTTTCAAAATGCACACGCACAAAAAAAACCAACAACAACAAAAAAGAAAACCCTGAAACGACCAAAGTTTTTTTCAACTTGACATGTTGCACTACCCAGTTATGTCATGTAGTGTCAGTAATGTCATCAGATAACATAACTGCCACAATCTGATGTGATGCATTAAACTGGGATTACCAGAATAAATCATGTTTGTGGATACACAGATCACAGGTGGTGCAGTCAGCTGCTCTGTATTATGGTGTATCTATAGGATGTGCAGATTAGGATATGATGTTCAGAGGCTTGTTCTCATTTGTGAAGTGCTTTGCAACCATAACTCAATAGTAAGGAGCCACCAAACAGTTATAATGGCATAAACCATCATCAGGGAAAAATACAAATCGATCAGTGCCAGCGATATAAAAAGAAAGAGCATGCATCTGTCCCCAGTCTCATAAATTCAGTGGTTGTTGCAGGCTTTTTCTCTATCCCACATGTACCTTATTAATAACAGTAACTATCATAAATAATAATAATGCAGAGTAGTTTATTTCAAGATGAATGCTCTTCTTATTATCTGTTGATCCTCTCCCTTATTTCTTACATCCTGTCTATATTCCTCCTGTGAATGGCAGGGAGAGCTAGTTTAATTTATTGTTTGAAGTTTATGCCCTTTAATTGGCAACAGTGTGCTATGCCAAGAAAGTTGTCTATGTCAGTTCCCTGAAATATCTGCATACCTTAACTGGCGTGTTAAGCTTGTACAAAGGAGGCATAGAATTTACATTCTACTGCACGTTATAAATAAGTAATAAGAACAGATTAGAATTATGCATTTACACCTACTGGTGCGAGTGAGATGCATAATTCACAACTGGCAAACCCTTAAGAGGCTTTTGTATTTCACTCCAACCCTCTCCCCCCTCCAATCTTGCCTATGTAGAACATAGTATATTTTTCAGTCCCGCTGCTCCACAGTTCTTTTTTTTTTTTCCAGCTACACTCTTTATTTTTTATAATCACTACCCTTCCTTTCTTGCAGAAAAGCAACAGACACTATATGTTAGTAGTCATTGTTTAGAATGTATCTGCTTTATCTTACAGTATTGGTGTCATCTTCCTGAATTTTCTTGTGATACTCAGCGACATGACTGTACGAGGCAGGTGTTGAAAGGGAGAGCTTTCAGAAGGTGCCAGAGTAAACTGAAGTCCTCTACATAACTTACAAAGAGAATGCAGAACTTTCAACTGAAACTTCCTTACACTTCGTAGTTGACGTGTTCCTCTAGTTGGATCTCCTGAACAAGTAGACTAATCTATGCCCATTCATGTCCTCAGCTTCTCTGCAGAAGCCTGTACACTAACACCTGTTGTGACCACAATTTATATGATAGCACATGGAGGCCACAGATTTTGTGGAGCCTGTGGCTTTCTCCCACAGCAGTTCTACCTCTAAGTAGCACCCTGCTGCCTGGTGATAGGTGTAGGAACAAGGAATTATTTCAATCTAGTTGCTTTAATATTTTTTTGTTCTCTGGCTGGAACACAACAATGTTGACTAATGTACTTCCCAAAGATGCATCACTAGGGACAGGCTCTTTGCTGGAAGAAATTATCTTGTAATTTCTCTCAACTGTTCTGAACTTAGTCTATTTAGTTCACTGGATTTTTCTTTGTTCTATGTGCAAATATTTTAAATTATGCTCTAGTGCTATCTACCATTTGTTTATTCTGCCCAATCTCTGCCATGCAACTTCTTTTCATAGTTAAACTAAGACTTGTACCTCTCTTTTTCTGGTAACATTTATTTAATTATTTATTTGACCTTTTGATTTCTTCGGTGTACATCACTTCTGAATTTTCCTTGACTAGTTTTCTAGGTACTTTGTGTCTGCCTGTAAATTTAGGAGAAAGACTTCAGTGATGCATGTATTTAATTCCCAGTACAATTCAACAGCTTAAAAATCATTATGTGACATTGCAACAGTGTTATTAAATCCCAAAAGCCATATCTCAAAAATTTAAAATACATTAGTTGAAATGAAAATACTACTTTTACCCTAAGTTTCAAGAAGAGCAACAGGTAATGCAATTATTTTGATATGTAAGAGATCATTCTTATCCTGGAGCTGGTGAAAAGCTCATGAGAACATGTAAGTATTCTTTCCAATTGGATCAAATTATCATTCCTTGATCAGAAAACAAATTATTAAAATATTAAAATTAAGTGATCATAAATAGCTCCAAAGTTGAAGTCAGTATGAAAGTCAACTTTCGAAAGGAAGCTATTGACACACTGTACCAACCTGGGTTACTTTCCACCATTAATAATTTCCTACATTTCTCCTAGAACAGACTGGAAAATTTCATCCTTTGTATGAACTTACCCAGTCTAGGCAATGATTCTGGACAGGTAAGCAATGAGGACCCACAAGCTTTTAATAAGCCAGCTTCTCTAGTCACATCTGAATAACCTTTTCCAGTGACTAACTGAGGGGATTCAAAGCTATTCACCCACTGTCCTAATAAAAAAAGCTTTCAACTGTGGGCAGAGCTGTTTTAGCTGCCCTTACTATCTATTCAGCACTGATTCCAACTCTAATATATACCAACTAGAAAAACATTAAAATAAAAACATTATAAGTCTCTATCAAGATATTTATGTAATTTTTTATATATTTATGCAACTCTCTTCATGGAAACCCTGTATGCTCACAGAAAGAACATAGAAACAGAATCACAGAATCGTTAAGGTTGGAAAAGACCTCTAAGATCACCAAGTCATCTTGAGATGATCTAAGATCATCAACCCAACACCACCATGCCCACTAAACCATGTCCCAAAGTGACACGTCTACACATTTTTTGAACACTGTGATAGCACCTCCACCACCTCCCTGGGCAGCCTGGTCCAATGCTTGACCACTCCCCATAAAAAAAGTTTCCTAATACACAGTCTAAATCTCCCCTGGTGCAACTTGAGGCCGTTTCCTCTCGTTCTATTGCTAATTACTTGGGAGAAGAGACCAACACCCACCTCATCACAACCCCCTTTCAGGTAGTAGCAGAGAGCGATAAGGTCTCCCCTCAGCCTCCTCTTGTCCAGACTGAACAACCCCAGTTCCCTCAGCCGCTCCTCATAAGACTTGTGCTCCAGACCCCTCACCAGCTTCGCTGCCCTTCTCTGGACACGCTCCAGCACCTCAACATCCTTCTTGTAGTGAGGGGCCCAAAACTGCACACAGTATTCAAGGTGCGGCCTCACCACTGCCAAGTACAGAGGCATGATCACTTCCCTGCTCCTGCTGGCCACACTATTTCTGACACAGGCCAGGACACTGTTGGCCTTCTTGGTCCCCTGGGCTCACTGCTGGCTCATGTTCAGCCAGCCGTTACCCCCAGGTCCTTTTCTGCCGGGCAGCTCTCCAACCACTCCTCCCCAAGGAGGAGGATCTTACATATGAACTTACTGAGTTGACTAAATCGGAAATTAGAATTAGAAATTGCTAATTATAGATTTCCAGATACAACACAGGCAGTATATTATCACCAGTGTAAAAATTCACTCTTCCCACCTGATCACTTCTACGATTCTAGAATCATAGAATCTTTGGGTTGAAAGGGATCTTATAAGGTCATCTATTCCAACCGCCCTGAAAAGAGCAAGGACATCTTCAACTTGATCAGGTTGCTCACAGTCCCGTCCAACCTGACCTGGAATGGGGCATCTACCACCTCTCTGGGCAACCTGGGCCAGGGTTTCACCACCCTCATTGTCAAAAATTGCTTCCTTAGATCTAGTTGAAATCTACCCTCTTTTCATTTAAAAACATTATGCCTTGTCCTATCGCGACAGGCCCTGCTAAAAGGTCTGTGCCCATCTTTCTGATAAGCCCCCTTGAAGTACTGGAAGGCTGCAATAAGGTCTCCCCAGAGCCTTCTCTTCTCCAGGCTGAACAACCCCAACTCTCTCAGCCTTTCTTCATTAGAGATGTTCCAACCCCACCAACTCTGACCATTTTTGTGGCCCTCCTCTGGACTCACTCCAACAGCTCCATGTCTTTCCTGTGCTGAGGGCTCCAGAGCTGGACGCAGGACTCGAGGTGGGGTCTCACCAGAGAGGAGTAGAGGGGCAGAATCACCTCCCTCGACCCGCTGGCCACGCTGCTTTGGATGCAGCCCAGGATATGGTTGGCCTTCTGGGCTGTGAGCGCCCATTGCTGGCTCGTGTCCAGCTTTTCATCCACCAGTACCCCCAAGTCCTTCTTGGCTGCTCTCAATTCCTTCATTCTGCAGCCTGTATGGATACCAGGGGTTGCCCCAACCCAGGTGCAGGACCCTGCACTTGGCCTTGTTGAACCTGAGGTTCACACAGGCCCAGTCCTTGAGCTTGTACATGTGCAGACCTTGTGCAGCACCACTTCTCACCAAAATCATTGAACAGTACCATTTTTAAATTAGAAATCCTGATGCTTATTTACATGTAGCCATAAACATATCAAGGCATGCAGAAAAAGAAATCAAGATCTGCATACTGCAAATGTGACTTAAATGTGCCTCTGTAATAAAGGAACATGGCATATCCAAAGCAGCCATCACAGAAACAATAATAGTGTTTGTCATCCACCTTTTGATTCATCTTAAGATGATGAGTCTAAGCCTTACTTAAAGTACGCTAATCTGACGTTGTTCTTACATGTTTAATTTTATATTCGCTTAAATATTTTTCCCCATGCACTAGCTCATTTCCTGGTAACATATTACTTTAATTTGTCACTCTATTTATACAATAAAAACCATGGAAAAAAGATGGACGGGCGGAAGGAAGGAAGAAAAGAAAGAAAAAGAAGAAAATCCCCAGCAGCTTTCGAAGTCCACCTACAATTTATGTAAAATGGTACCATCAGAAATCGATTGTCATAAAAATACAATATTTCATGGAAAATAGTGGAAAGCATGATGGATTCAGTACTGACTAACAGGCTATTAAGCTTTATGTAAACAATTTAGGCAATCAGTGTAGAAACCTAGGTTAGGTTTCTGGCAGTGATTCAACACGAAAGGAAGTATCCTAGAATGCCTTTCATGCTTTTTGTGACATTATTTGTGCCTTGCATGTGTTTTCACATAACTTAGGATGACAGAGAAACAGATTTTGAGAATACAGGAATCCTCCTGCAATCATACAAACCATGAAATATTTTTAAAATCAAACTTATAACCAAATATTTTATGGCCTTGTAACACCCAGGCTTGTATTGTACACACACAAGACAAGACCTGTGAAAGGTGAAAAATACTCAGTAAGGTCTGGACTTAGAGTAACAGCAAAAGACATTAACTGGTGAAGCATCTTAGAAATGCAAGTTATAAGGAAGTTGCTCAGATTTACTGAAACATATGCAAACATTGACAGCTCTCCTTTTCATAAAATTATGTCATTATAGCTTTCTGTTTTTTCAATAAATAAAATGTTGAAAATATTTAAGTAATAAATAATTATTATAATTTAATTATATATTATA
>NW_010529942.1:0-5628 GCF_000687285.1 Phaethon lepturus
CAACCATAGTGATTCTGTGATTCTGTGAACTAGAGAATTATTTCTATTTCAGTAGGTTTTGGTCAGATGTCTGACTAACTGCATACATGAACAATAACTCTAACTAAACCCCATGAACATTAACTCTACCTAAAACTTTGCTCCTTTAAAACCTATTTTCAGGCAAGCTACCCCATGGAATATAATGGAGATCTCTGGGTAGGAACCACCTAAACCTCATCCAAGAGTTAAGGGGTTTCTGTTAATCATAGTAAAAGCACTCAAGAACTGCACATATGCAGAGAGGATCGGATGTTGTGCTCTACCAGTACTGCAGAAAGCAGCAGTTTGAATAAATAAGCTCCTTTTTCAGACACTTCCATTCTGCTATGCTTGATTGGCTTACCTTATCTATGTGTTACCACACACCGTTTTGAAGATCAGTTTACATAGCTACTTCCATATTATTACTCACACTACTTTTCACCAGCTCTGAGGCAACTCACTTTCTTCCTTGGCATAAATTGAATAAATAGAGTTCTCTCTACCCAAACTTGGAACAAACTATGAGTTGGGAGATAGAATAATTAGTACCTTCTGCAACTACAGAAATGGTAGCAATGGACAAAGCTACCCTGATAGAAACACAGATTTTGGAGTCAGGCTCTTTTAACTGTTATTTCACTGTCTAAGCAAATGTTTGATTGTCTCTTCTTTCATGATGTATATCAAAGCAGAAAAAAAGTAAGAAAAAATAAGTTCTGTTCCAGGACTGTTTAAGTTGACAGAAGATTTTTCTACCAGAAAATTGTTTTTGTAGGTAAAATATACACAGATGTCTTCAACTTACATTCATAAGGTCTGCTTATTGCTTTAAGTCCCTCTTTGCATTAGCTATTATTGGTGCCAGGCATCTAGAGAGAAAATGTAACTTTCATGGTTCTTCTAGAGTCAGGATGAGAGGCTAGGAACAAACCACTCCACCTCTGTTCCCACAGAGGTTCCGGGTTGTTGGAGGAATAACTTTGCAGCAGCTAATATAGTCATCCACAGTGGAAAAAGAAACATACTCATAAACCCAAAAAAACAGGGCAGCTCTCCTAGTCTCAACGGGTGGTAGCAGGAGGTGGCTCTAAAAGGAAGTCAAATGCTTTATTTTATTGCAAGAAGTCCTTTTAAGTTCACGCTAGACTGGGACGGAGACATATACCTAACTGAAGCTGCAGTGCTCTACATTTAGAACGATGTCTGATGAAAGAAAACCAAATCCCAAGCTCAGTGAAGTCAATGGCAGCATTCCCACTGACTTCAATGGGAACAGGAGGTATCCCATGGTCATTACAGAATTGCTAAGAAGCTAAATTTATTTAAATCCATATATGACAAACTTCTGTTTGTGATGGCTTTTCATAGAATAGATTCTGGTAATAATAAGACCTGACTTTAATACTTCCATTCTACCAAAAGTATTAGACAACTAGTCAACATAGCTCAAAATGTGCTTAAGTCATTAAAAAAAAAACAGGATACCACACCCAGTTTATAAAGCACAATTTCTTAATGAAGCCACTCTTGAAGCAACTCAGACTGATTTTCACAGAGTACTGGTTGCTAGAAAGTACAGGCATGAATCTGGAGAGGTTTTTGTTGCAAAATGTATAATACTTAAAAGCCTGAGCACAGTAGTTTGTTGTTGCTATTTTCACACAACTCTCTTGATGTTTTGTTGTTGCTGCTGGCTTTGAAAGATGCATGTAAACAATGGGAAAAGATTCACAACTTCTAATTAAGAGACTTTTGTTAAGATTAATAGCAGCAGAAGTTCAGCACTCAGTGTCCCTGAGAGGATGGACAACCTAGTCCCTCTATGTTTGCACAGGCAGTAGAAGGCACAGTATGTGATGTAGCTTGCCTAGAGCCCCCATTTCAAGTTTGACGTATAAGCAGCCTAGTGGCAAACCACCCTCAGTGACCACATGATAAAGAGCCCATAAAATGTTCAATAGATAGTAAAGCTCTTGAAAAAGTGGGACTACTTCCTGAAAAGATGTCATGAGGACTTCTGTGCAACCCATAGAAACAACTTCTTTCCGGATTTCAGCATTTTTTTTTTGTGTGTGAGCTTTTAAATTTCTCATATGTTTCCCCAGCCAAAGTATAGATTAAAGTAATTTCAGTACTGCAATTTGAGGGATGCCATAACATTAAATTACACCCACTTAAATAATTACATCTCTTTAGCTACAAATGATAAAATAAACGTATCATGTTTGGTGCATGTTCTTGCATGCAGACATATAGCAGTTTACATGTAGAGCCTTTCCCAAAGTAGCAGAGGGAAAAAAGCCCTTCTGGAAATCTTTACCATTACACTAACATATTTGATTGTGGGAAACAATAACTCAAATGAGGCAAAGGTTATAGTAGAAAAATAAATGAAATCAAATGGGAATAAAAAGCTATAGCTAGAAGGACAAGTTTCAATCAGTGTACTTCATTCTCATTCTTAACCTCGATTAATTGTTAAAAGGAACATGACTGTTAAATTATATCTTCTATTGGCTTTATGAACTTCTCTTTGCATACTTGCCCTCTCAGGGCTTATATAGCTAATGGAACTTTATTTTTAGTTATCTTTTTTAGAGTGGGCTATAGCATACACAGAAAATGTGTGAGATAAGAATGAAGAAGATGCTGTAGCAGGGGGTAAGAAAGAGAATAGTTCTGCAGACAAAAAAACCCAACTCTAAAACAGGCAGTGAGGACTTTTCCTCACATTTTATTATTTGGCCCAGGGAAAGTAAAGAATATCTTTAGCCCTTTAAGAGCTAACCAAAACACCATTAGGAATCCCACCTGTTGCTATTTTAATCCACAGCACAGGATATATCTGTCCCTGGTGCTCCTGGGTGTCCAGTTCATGGAAGATACCAACTGTAGTTGCCTTTACCTCAGAAGTCAGGTTCTGTCCAGCTTGCTGTTGCTCACACTTTGTGAGTTGCAGCCTTCCCAGAAGGTGGTTACGCACATCTTCACAAATTACTCTCCTGCTCCTTCCTGGCTGCTTCACGCCTGGCTGCTTTGTAAAATATATTTGAAGATATATTGAAAAAGAAAAGAAAGAGAACACTGGAATGGTGGTAAGCCTTTGGTCTTTGGGGGCAGTTCATCCTCCTTGCAAATAGCAATGTTAGAGATACATTACAGTCTAAATGCAGCTCTGAATTTGTATCTGAATTCCAATCAGGCCAAAATCTAGTTTACATAAATATTTGTGCTTGGCTCATTTTAGAGATAGACCTTGCTGCTGAAATTTAGGAGGAAAACTTAAGTCCATTTCCTCAAAACTGCCTTTACTTTTGCCAGTCCAGTCTGGCGCAACACCGTGTTTTAGGACCCAGAGCCCCAGGCAATTGACCCAAATCTACGTCATCCACAGGGCCCACTCTGTCAGGAATTCTCCAAGCACACCTCCAGGATTAGGCCATGCACAAAACCAGCTGGAGTAACGTGCTTCTGCCTTTTCTCCCATGTTTAGATCAGCAAAGCTTTGAGAAAGGCACAGCTCCGGTCCTTGCCCGGAGGGGGATGACAACTGAAAGCAGCCGTGAGGGAACTGAAACTGGTATCACTGAAAGCAGCTCCAACTTATGTGCTAGTTAAATACATGCTAGTTAAATATCCTTTGGGAGAGCGAGAGAGAGAGCAGGCACGGCTGTGTAGCTTGGCGGTTAGACACTGCCCCGGGAGATCGGGGTGCAGTCCCACAGCAAGCGGGGTATGGCTATTAACAGCAGCTGTGAAGCTGACAGGACTATCGGACGCAGTCAGCAGCTGACAGGGTACTGGGGAATATATTTCATCCTGGGAATAACCACATGGCCATATTTCCAAAACCAAGTGAAACAATAACAACAAAAAAGGCTTTGTTCCCCATTCCCCTTCCCCAAGGTTTTAATCTCATGGGACTGAAAAAGAAAAGATAAAGCTGTTTTTTTCTGAAGAAGAATGAAAGCAGCCTTTGAAAAGCTGGCTTCTCCTGTCTCCTGAAGTCTGCAAAGCTCTGCTCAATGTCCCCGAGACTAGAGCTCCCTGCAGGAATGGGAGTGACTGGGCAGGAGAAGAATGGACACATCTACCAAATGAGGCAGACTGGGAATGAACATGTCTACAATTACCGGTGGCATGTCTTCCCAGGAAAATGGTGGAATGCTCAAACCATGGGTGCAGAGGGGAGGGAAGGTGCCTCATCACAAAAGCCCTCTTTGGTGGGGCATGAGCAAGGTGACATCCTCTGAAAATACCTACCCCGAGGATCATGATGGAGCTCGGGCAGGAGAGGACCCCAGGAGCTGGCAGCCATCAGGGCTCAGGCAATGCCGATGCTCATAGCACTGGGAAGCAGCCCAGCAGCAGCTCTGGAAATGCCAGAGGACCCTGCCCACTGGACTGAAGAACCCAGGCCTTTCCAAGTCTAGCATTGATGTTTTGTGACCAGCTATGACAGAATCTAAAAGCACGATCTTAAAGAAAATGCTGTAAATGTTTATAGTACAGGTAATTAATGATTTTAAAGAAGGCAGCATTGCAGTTATAAAAATCTATATTTTCCAACAGAATTAGTGTCTTTTGTCTGGTGTCCTCAATGCACTTCACAGAGGCTTTCTTTGCTTCACAACATATCTATGAAGAGAGCAATTATTACTGTCTTTTGTGACTGGTGAACTGAGGAGCAGAGAAATGTTCATCACAAAATTTATGTGTCTCAACACCAGCAATAAGACATAATGATTCCTTACTTTAACAATGGTTTGATGCTGTTTTTTCAGGTAGCATTCCTCAATAATCATCTTTAGTTACATTTTTAGGATTGTGACTTCCATCAGTGTAATACCATTACATTTATTGTAAAAAAGTATTTTGGGATTGTGTGATCATATAGGCTCACACCAGACCTCACACTGTTTTTTTCCAGCTATAAGCCAGAGATACAGGTACCAGATATAGATACTATAGGCATGGACACAACTGAAAGCAGAAATCTGAGGAAATACATAATAGCATCAGAAAACACACTGCAAGTGTCTCACCCCAGCTCCGTCACCTGTGGGATTGCCTGACTCCACGCACAACAACTCTCCCGGGCTGCTGCCGGGACGCTGGACGTTAGCACACCGCCCTGGAGAATCTATATGGCTATTAACGTATGGAGAAGAAACGGGAGATCCAATGTGATCAATGTGTCTGTTCCTCCTGTCACTTTTAGCCCACCCCCTTTAGCAAGAGTTGTGCCACTTGTGAATTCAGTCATGGAATTACACAGCATACAGCGCAGCCTCTCCTTGGAGTATATTTTCCTTTGGTTTCTAGATGTAGTTCACACTGTCCTTAAAATTCCTTTCATAAAGACTGTATTGGGTTTGTGTGGCGAGGTTTTGGTAGCGGGGTGTTTGCAGGGGTGGCTTCTGTGAGAAGCTGCTAGAAGCTTCCCCTGTGTCCCACAGAGCCGATGCCAGCCAGCTCCAAGATGGACCCACCGCTGGCCAAGGCTGAGCCAGTCAGTGACAGTGGTAGCACCTCTGGGATAACGTATTTCAGAAGGGGGGTAAGAACTGGCAGGCAGCAAACGCAGCGGGGGAGATGGGCGAG
>NW_010529942.1:5960-19974 GCF_000687285.1 Phaethon lepturus
ACCCACGCTGGAGCAGTCTGTTCCTGAAGGATGGCACCCTGTGGAGGGACACAGGCTGGAACAGTTCGTGAAGAACTGCAGCCCATGGGAAGGACTCACGTTGGAGAAGTTTTGGAGGACTGTCTGCTGTGGGAGGGACCCCACACTGGAGCAGGCAAGAGTGAGGAGTCCACCTTCTGAGGAGCAAGGAGTGGCAGAGACAATGTGTGATGAACTAACCACAACGCCCATTCCCCGTCCACCTGTGCTGCTGTGGGTAGGAGGGAGAGAAAATAGGGAGTGAAATTGAGCACGGGAAGAAGGGAAGGGTGGGGGGAAGGTGTTTTAAGATTTGGTTTTAGTTCTCATTATCCTACTTTGGTTTTGATTTGCAATAAATTGAATTAATTTCCCCAAGTCAAGTCTGTTTTACCTGTGATAGTAATAGGTGAGTGATCTTCCTGTCCTTATCTTGACCCACAAACCTTTTGTTATATTTTCTCTCCCCTGTCCAGCTGAGGAGGGGAGTGATAGAGGGGCTTTGGTGGGCCTCTGGCATCCAGCCAGGGTCAATCCACCACAAAGATATGTGCATAACATGAGGAGGTGAGAGATGTTGCATAGGATAATTCCTCCTATATCATGCCTTGCTTCTTCATTCTTTTTGAACCAAGGAGGGCTACCTGAGATTGGAGCTTAGAACACACTCTTCGCTGTGATCTCATTTTAAACTTTTCTCTGAGCTGCTCAGATACCATTTGGTATCCATATCAGTTAATGATTCATTTTCAGGTGCAACTGTGGAGTTTCCTCATCCTTTCTCACTCACTTCTGAGATTCATAGCATGAGGCTGGGCTTAGATCTTTCTGTGAGCTCTCACAGCGTTCTCTTCAGCAGCTTATTCTGATTCTGCAAGGGGTTGAAGGATGTCCCAGACCTTTTGAGTCATGTCCTAGTGCTCTACACTGTGAAGGTCCCATCACCACAGATCTTGTGGGTGTGTGGTGCACAGTACCCATGCAGGACTCACTCATTATGCTTGAACTATGCACATACTTTTCTCCAACTTCTTGGCTACCTATAGTTAAGTGCATGTATTTTGATCATAATGTCTCAGACTTCCTAAGAGACCCTTACAAGAAGATATACTCCAAAGTTACAGGTCAGCAAGGGTTATCCCATGAAGTATACCACCTTGCTTCATGAATTAAAGAAGGTGCTTAGATAACTATATAGGACGATCAAGAAAAATGTGACTTAAAAAGTCATTAACACTACTCTAAGGAAGTCTAAGTAGGCTGAAAAATAGAAGCAGAGTTGAGAAATCACCTGTTTAGCAAGAAGCAATTTTTTCCAAATTTCCTGACTCAACTTGCAATGTGAGTTAGGGCTTTGCTCTACATTCACTTGTGAGGGCTTGGTGCATGCAGTCTTTGCCTGTTCTGACCTGTCCATTCATTGAACCCCTAAGGTTAATATGGGGCATAAGGACTATGCTGATGTTTCTTTGGTAATAAGAACCACAACCTTATGCTTATAAGCAGTGAGAATCTTGAGATAACTTCCTTCCAAATCCCCTGAAGCCTCATCTGAAATGGGTCCATTATTATCCCTTACACAAGTGCAGAATTTATTGATATTTTTGTGTTCTTTGCAATCTATATTCAAATCACAACACATCTAGCTGGGTAAAAGAAAGGTCTAGTCCCTGTGCATGGATTTTTAGACAACCCAAACAGTTCTCTCTGTTTTGTGAAGCTCATTGAAAAACAGGGAGCAAGTAAGAAAAAAACAACAACAAAAAAACACAAGGAAACTACAGGATATGATTCATAAAAATCCCATGTCTCCTCTATATGTTCATACAGTCTTTGAAAAAATAAATAAAAGTTTTTGTTCTTTAGCAATGTTCCAGTAAGTAATACACATGCCAGAGAACAAGCAAGCTCAAAACAATGAGCTAAAATTAGAAGAGGCAGATTCAGCATCTAAAGTCACAAATACACACACACTTACTTTATAGTGTGAAGGCATCTGGAAGAAATATAGTCACATGAACTGTCTGGGTGCTTGCTGTAGAACTGTAGCTCAGGAGATTCTTCTGTCAGCTACAAACTCTTTGTGGATCCTTGAACAACTCTTTTAATCCTATCTGTGAAAAGAGGCAACAACTGGCCTGCTTTTGTGGCTGTTGTGAGGATGAAATCCTGGGTGTTTACAAGGATCTTGGATTTTTGTGTTGAGTGCCACTGAAATAAAATTATTTCTTCAATCCACTCCTTTTAAAAAGTGCTAACAAAGGAATTCAGTTTGGGTTATTTTGCTATTCAGACTAAGTTACTGCCTACTGAAATGGCAGAGAGAGAGAGACATGGTGTGCACTAGTACTACTGTTCATCAGCACTTCAGTATTAATACTGAATAATATCTTTTCTCGCATATTTTTCTCCTAACCTAAAAAACCCAAAAGTTCTGTGCAGCCAGAAACTTGCTAGCCACCATCAGTTCTCAGTAGACCTTATCAGCTCCATCAACAAACCATTTACCTTCCCATGGAAACATGCAACACTGAGAAGCAGCAAGATCTACGTAAGAGTCTGGGGAATCATGACTTGTGACCTCTCCTCCCATACTGTGCCATCAACCAGTAATCAAAGAAACAGTTACTTACAGCTATAGAGGAGGAAAGGGCAGCAATCATGAGTACATGCAAATTTTTACGTTACAAAACGGATTCGGGAGGAGCTCTCTGATACCGCTCTGGATTTACATCCCCGGTGCAGATACAGACTCTGAAAGAAGCCACATGAGCTATTGTAGGTCAATGAAGATGGAGAGGTTTTTGAGCATCCAATATTTCTCAAATTCCAAAGATTTCATTGCAAGGCAATGCTAGTTTTTGTGTTCTTTTCACTATATAGATGTTGTTGCAGCTGTTCTTAAACTGCATACACTACTTTCAGTATGAACCCAAATGCCTGCTGCAGGCAGTAACTCAGAAGGAGCAGGGACTAGTTCCTTCTGGCTAAGGTGGTAGAGACAGAATTGCTACACATCAGATCTGGTGACAGACAATACGCATTTGCATTTTGGCTAGCATCGTCCATATTTATATAAGATGATTTTGAAGGGAGGAGAAGAGGCAGCTGAGAATGAGAGAAATCAATTGCAGAATTAATTTTGGGTTTGTTTCCTAAGAATCTATTCTTATTTTTCCTTCAGCCTTTGGTAATTAGAACAGGGAATCATCTAATTTATCCCTGCTCATAGACCAAATTAATTATAACAAGACTAGATTAATGGTAGACTCTATACTAGATTAACTGTAGCTGTTCCAATAAGATTCTCAAAACTAGATTATTTAAAATACTGAGAAAAGTGTTAGACTTTTACTTGTTGTGTTGCCCAACATAGCCAAAGTTGGAGAGCAGAATTTAGACAATGAAAGGCAAGGGAAGTTGAGAAGAAATGATTAGAAATTACCCCAGTTATGTTCATACCCTTTTTTACTGTGTAGAGTCTGGCAGAATTGCATGTAGTTAGGCTGGGACTCTGTCACAGCTGAGATCAGTTACTGTGAATATGGAAAGCAAACCTGCACTGATTTGGAAGAACATAAATATTTATAATACATGCTTTTACCTTGATTGACTGATTGATGGATATTTCTTTTTATAACAATAACTTTAGCACAGACTAATATTAATTAGATTAGACAGTTAAAGAACAACGCATTCAAATGTTATAATGATCTGAATAACATAAAATGATGTTGATTGTATTTAAAATGTACCACAAAAGAGATAATTTGGGATCTTACCAGCAATGCTCTATTTAGTTATTAATAACCTATGGAGACATTAATGCAGCAGTCATAACAGGCTGGGTTTTTTTTCAGCGATGTAGACAGAGAGGTTCAGCCTGAAGCAGCATAAAAGCTAAGAGTAGTAAATAAGCTTAAGTTTGCACAAAATCCTGGACCCATGCCCTTACTCAGTTTCTAGTAAAGTACAGAATTTCATTTTGGGTTTTCACCGAACCTGCTCCCTTTTATAGGCAAGCCCAGAAAAGGATGTAACAAGAATCCTGAAACTCTGTTTTCCAAGTCCTGGAAGGAGGCCTGTATGAATGAAGTACTGTACCCGGGCCACTGTGATAGCAAAGGGAAAAATAAAACCCTTCTCTGTTAAAAAAAGAAAGAGAAAAAAAGGGTCTCAATAGCACGCTGAAACCATAATTTTAACATCATCTTCCTCTCATTTGGCAGGGAAAAAGAGGCAGAAATAAGGAAGAAGAGCAGTGTCTCAATACATACTCCTTCAGCTTTTCTCTCACTGTTTACCCTTTCTGACAAGGAGCCGTCCGACTCTTGCTATTCCTTTCCAGCTGCCAGTGGAAAGAAAGATTTTTCCTGGGGAGAGGGATCTCCAGGGGAAGCAGTGAAAAAGCATGAGGGAAGGAATCTGGAAGAATTCACTCCCACCCACCTACAGGAGATTCCTAGAAGCATTGTTATCCTGAAGGTTTCCAAAAACCCACTCCACTTCTCAAAGGCAAGGTCATTTCTGTGGCAGGTTGATTTTAAAGCAGCAATGGTGTCTAGCTGGAACCTCTCACAAGGTTGGAATGTTAGAAGTAGTCCCAGGAGAGAGTGTTTAATGTACAAAATGCAGGTGAGGCAGCCAGAAAGACATGATGAATGCAATTTATCACAGGGCTCTGCAATTTATCACAATGGAATCAGAGGAAACAAGCAAAGCAGAGAAACAGATAGATAGACGGGATAGATTAAGCTCCTCTGGGCATGGAATCTCTTTGAAAGACGCCAAGGAAATGACACGTTACGTGTCCAAATTTTCAAACAATATTTTATTGACTGGATGGAGCTATGGGTTTCTGGGGCTGGGGTCCACTTCCCCAGAAAGGAAAAAGAGGCATTATTCTGAAGAACGAAATAAAGCTAAAATTCTAGGATGCTGTTTTGCTTCATTTTGGTTTGAATCCCCCTCTGAAGCAGCTCTGGGTACGTGCCAGGAGGTGGGGATTTGCATGGGCAAACTAAGTGCCTGTACTTCCCAGCTCAAGCTTTCAAGTTTTAGGTGCGTGAAACTCCACACCCAGAAGCGATTTCAATCCGTGAGCTACTTTTGACGACGTGCAAGTGATCAAAGTCTGCTCACAGCAAACACGCTCCTTCCTCACTCCACCGCTTTTGCAGGGTGCCTTGCGCAAAACGGGCCCGTGGTATCGGCGTGGCAGCTCCCAGTTTTACGGCAGCAGGGCTGGCGCGATACCGTGGCCCCGAGTGTTGCCGTGGCGTGCCGGATATTCCCCACCTCCCACCAAGCAGGGGCCTTACAGCTTTCAAAAAAGTGCATGTACTATTTAAATTGTTTCACTGGGAGGAGAATTACGTGTTGTGCAACGCCTCAGGACAATGAGCCAAAGGAACTATAGAATATGAGCTTGGTGTTCAAGCCAGAGCTCTGCAATGCTCTGCTTTGTGTGGGTTTTAGCCTGCTATGTAACATTACTTTTACATTAACGTTTGTGGTTCCTTTTTTATGCGCTCCAGCTTCACCATGCTCCGCCCTTTATATTTTAACAGCCAGATTCCTATGATCCAACCAGGGTGGCATGTTCAAAGCTCCACTTCTTTTTAGTGTTGATTGAAAAAAAAAAAACAGGCGAAAAAAAAAAAGCTCGGAGTATCAAACAAGCTTACTTCAAATAGCTTTTATTCACACTAGGACAAGACTATAGCCAAAGAATTATACAAAACACAAAACAAAAGGGATTTTAACAACTTGGTTGAAGACTATTTCGCGCCAATCCAATGCTCGTATATCTACAACCAACAAGGTTTTGGAGCACAATATTACTTAACGTTACTCATTAGATGCTTTCAGATACAAAAATGTATCAGGAATAATAACAATAATCCACAGGTTCCTTTTATGCTTATGGAAATATTACTATTGACCTTTAAAAATTTCGCCCACTGATGCTTTATCCGTTAGAATCTGATCTGCCTGGAAAGACAAATTACAGATAAACTTTTAGTACTCTGAGCAAAAGGACTGTTTTTTATCATAGAAACAGCAACATCAATTTCCCAAGAAAAAAATAGACATTTCAGCTGTGCATCCCTAGACCAAAAAGTCAGTGTTGTAAAAACCCACGGCGATAAGCTTGCTTTGAAAGCTTTAGTTATGACTTCACCAGGTATTGCTTTATGCTTTCCTACTGGATTCTAACTTGGAATATTAAGCCAATTAAGAAATTTAAAATAGCAGTAAATTAAGCAGCAAGAGACACAGATATGAACATTTTCCCTTAACACATGATGTATGTACCTTCCTGAAGCCCGCTGAGGTCAACAGAATATATCCCCTGGTGTCAATGCTCTTTCAGACAGACTTTTCTAGAAGCCGAACTGGCACTTTATAACAGAAACAGGGATGTGTGGCCAAGTTCAGATCTGCATCTGCGCTTTTTTTACAGTTTGTGTGTGGCTGAGCACAAAGTTAAGGTTCCTTCCCTAGCTGCCTCCCGGATCTTACCCGAAGCCTGTTAGAGAAGAGATTTCAGTGGTCTTTGAGTCAGGGCATCCTACGGCTCTGCTATTGCGAACGTGCCTCTGGCCACGCAGGCGTACCGTTGGGAAGGGGATAATGTGTGGAGATCTTAGCACAGAATCACTCTCGCTGCACAGGACCAGTGCCATCGGTTTCATGCGTCACTTGCCTTTAGACCGTCCACACAGGAGCATGTCTTCTTTATAAATTACAGTCCAACTCACAGTGTGCTAATTAACATCCGAATAGTAGTATTTTTGATAGCGCAGAACACTTCGTATTTTGCAATAAACTCTTCTAATATGCTGAACCACAGAGCATGGCACTAGAGGAGGATGAAGGGTTGTGCAGAAGAGATATAATTAATAGTTGCTGGAGTGTCCTTTTTGGTCTTTGCTCTCTGTGGTGTGTTATTTGCTAGAGCCTAAAACTGAGCTAGTAACAAGATGTCATGGGACAAAATCCTTTTGGATCAAGTGAAAATATTACATTGTTAAAATCAAAATGAGTCCCTTTTGAGGTTAGAGAGGAATGTGAGTTTCACAATTTCTTTTTTTAACAATCAACAGAGAGCCAACTAAATCGTACTCATAAAATACCACTCTAGTTTGGATCTGTCACAAAAATGAAGCATTTAATTGCTGCTAGAAGTGACAAAGATAAGCTATTCTCATTCCCACACCAAGGGCAGGGGCATCTGTCAGAAAAGAAAGACTTTTTTGGTGGTTTTCTATATGCTACAAGAGTGAATTCAATTATAGGTAAAAAAAACAAAGCAAGAGACATGACAAAGTAAAAGCTTAAATGATAATTAAGAGTCCGATCCCCTCCAAACCCAGGATGAAAATCAGGTAGCAGAAACTTGATTTAAGAACAGTTCTTTTCCAGCAGGTTCCCCCCACCTCCATGTACATATTCTCTGCTACTTCCATATGGAGTCTGTAAAAAAAAAAAAGTACAACAGTTCACAAAGCTCTATTGTGACCTTTTAAAATAAAACAACCATGCACTGCTACACTTCTGGAAAGACCACTACTGAGAAAAAAAAAAAAATTACAAAAAATCTCCGCTATCAGTCACATTATGAAGTGTCTGTTAGAGGCTGATAGCTTCCTGGGCAAATGCACAGCACAGATTTCAGGGCAGCACACCTGGCTGCTGCGTAGGACAAAGATTTATAGAGCGACGGTCATGTCTGCGTGTGTGTGGGCATACTTGTGGGGCAGAGGGGGCTTTCCCCAAAGAATAAATGCTTGATGGGCACCTCCTTGCCCCTGAAAGTTAATGGAAGTTCGTTGCCTCACAGCCATCAGTGCCTTTGGAAAAGTTCCCTCTAATTCTTTGTCCCAGACACATTGCCCCGAAAGTGTCCTGCTGTCTGTCTACAAAAATTAGTCAGTCTCTGCATTCTTGTTCTCTACAGGACCTCTGGTGCTGGCTGCAGCAAAACCTTTCTAATATTTCATCTCCAGTTATGACTCTCAGCTTTTTAGGGAGGCTGCACTTAGATAAGACACCGACTCGAATACCACATGCTCTAGAGAGGGATTTGTTTTGCCGCTTTCATTCAGCTGGCAGCATGTTGTTGACTTTTTTGCAAAGTAAAGAAACAGCCATCTTTGTTTGCATAGCAGCTGTTTATATTTCCTTTTTCTTTTATGATGTTTCTTTAAGATAGCTTAATGATTTTATTTTCCTCAGATTCACTTGCCTGGAATTAGTTACCTCATTTTCACTGAAAGTAAAATTATGAAGGTACAGAATTAAAAAAGGGACTAATTCTGTCATCTTTACACTGGCAAAATTCCCATGAACTTTGATTACTTGCTAGGAATTTTGCCTGAAAAAGGATCATAGAATCAAGCACTTCATTGTTGCAGATTATATTGAAGCCAAATGAGCACATCCAGAATTCCTGCACACAGAGTCCAAAAATGAAGTACAAGATGGTCTTAGCTTTTAGCAGTTCTGAGATTTACTATTCATCATTGTTCCCACTCCAGCCCAGGTAAAAGCATTAACCTGGATAAAAATCATTATTTTCTTGATATCCTGAGTTGTATCACTTTTTAGTTTTCAGTTTCTAGTATGAATTTAAGGACCTAAGAATACAAAAAATTTAATGACCTATGAATAAAAGAATACAAGAAAAGCCCCACTGAGCTTAATATTTAGTCCCTAAGACTAGGGAAGGATATGAACTGGAGCAAGCCTGTTAGTGGTACTTGCTGCTGAGACGTCTCTCAGCTTGGTGGCTTATGGACACCTTGATCCAGAGGCAGAGTGCAAATCCCTTCACACTTCTCCTGTGAGGCACGGATTTACTGCTAATGGCAATGGCAGCCTGGGGTGGTGGTCCTGTGGGATGCCCTCCCACCCGCACGCAGCCCCTGTGCCACCAGCACCAGGCAGAGGGTCATCCTGGCTCCAAGGGCTCTCTGCCACCTCCTCAACTTCAGCTTCTCCATGGAATCACACAGAAACTACTCTTTACCCCCCATGTTTATCCATTTCAGTTCATTTTTAGAAGTAATCTAAGCTCAGATGTAGGTATTTTGGCAGCCAGCTTGAAATACGTGGGACTTAATTTTCAGAGGTGTCAATCTCCCCAGTCTAAGCTGAGGTCCATGGGACACATGAGACTGTGACGTCTTGTCAAAAACAGCTCCTAAGCCTCTGAATTTGGACATCAGAAATGGAGAAACATGCAATTTGTGCATCTTTCTGAAATTCTTGGAATTTGTTGTTGAATCCAGATAAAACTGGGCATTTTTAAGGGTGTCTATGTGAATATTTCCCTGGAAGTATGTCTAAAATTGCTGGGAGATATTTTAACTGTAGTCCATGGGGAGCTATTGATGGTAATAAAAAATACTGTGAGAAGAAAACAGCAGCAAGTGAAATTGCCCTTTCAGAAAACCCAGGTCTGCTTTGAAGGAAGTGTTGATATTCACCATAAGCCTCGATCATTTCCCAGAGGGCTGTACGGTGCCTTGTAATGACATAATCAAAAAGTAATGGTGTTCTGGACTTCAAGAAAAAAAAAAAGAGCAGGGCCTGATCCGTCTCCCATTGAAATCAAAGAGGATTTTGCTGTTGACTTCAGTGAGAACAGAGTTCTGGACACAATCTGTGTGCAGTTTATTTGCACATTTGCTTATCCAAATGATCCTAACTTTAACCAATAGCATATCTAGATGTCTGTCTGGGAGTACGCCTGTACAAATGCATAAGTGTGAGTTTATAATGTGGTTTAATTCAAATTATTCTGGCATTTTAAAAGCATTTCCAGCTACAAAGGACAGCTTTAGCTGATTTCCACCCCAGAATATAGACTTTAATCGGTAAAGTTTGTAACTCACATTTCAGGCTGCAATTCATATTCAATTTCATGCAAGCTGAGGACACAAGCAGATTTTGCATTTGTGGGGTTAATTTTAAAATGATCTTACTATGCACTCAATTAAAATTTTGCAGCCATTATTTCAAAATGTGAAAAGCTCTACAAATTACCCAACTCATCAGCTATGGTCCTTGGTTTCCTTGAAGGGAAACTTCTTTGATGACCACAAGAAAATTGCAGTAAATGGCAAGCAAGATTGCCATCACAAGTCTGCTGAAAATACAGGATGAACTCCTGATTGCTTTAGTCATGTGAACAACCCCTTCAGAACAGCCCAAAGTCAGGCAAGGTGGCTTACACCAGGAGTTAATTTAGCCTGCTGGGACTCTTTGCATTACTAAAATGAGCGTGATTTTGGCTTGTAAATGGGGGGTAGAATTTTATTTCACTTTCTGAGGGGCATACATCCATTTTAGAGTAAACCTTTCAGAATAAAAGTTTACTTCAGATTATAGGAAATGACATTCCTTTTTTAGATTTCCCTTTTCAAAGCATGCCTCAGATTTCTAACTTGTAGCAGAGAGCTTTTGTATAAGTAATAAAAGTCTTTAAAATTAAAATGCTAATCGTAAACAAACCCAAATGCATGAAAGATATAGTCTGACTGCATAACAAAAGAGAATTATATAATTCTATTTGAGTGAAATCTTTCATCTTTGATTTACAGGTTTGAGTCTGCCTATAACTGAAACCATATTGTTCCATATCTTTCATATCATAGCCTTCCCCCAAATCTTGTTTTAATTAAGGTTCCTTTCAGATTTCAGAATAAAAAGCATGACAGTCTTCACTTATGGCTTTAATATATCTTTTGAGTTTGGAAAATACATAAAAATGAACATCACTTGCTTTTAAAAGCTGAGCGAGCTATCAAATACTGCAAGACGAATACTTCAAGGTATGTCCCAGGGTTCATTAGGTGAGAAAGTTGTAAACAAAATACAAGTTGCTGTAGCAGAGTTTTGTTCATTTGAAGTAGTCTTACATACATGCCCTATCTCTTTCTCTGACAGTAAGGCAACACGTGTAACAGTTTAAGCGTTCATTATCAGCTAAAGGCACAACTCTACGTTACGTTCTCAAACATGGAATTAAACAGCTAAAGTCACGTTGCAGGGAGATCTTGCTGCACTTTGGGGATCTAAAATAAAGCCTAAACCCTTTGAAGCTTCTCAAGCAACATCAGTGCTCTTGGTGCAGGACTACATAAAAGAATCAGTTCGTATTCACATGATGACCTGTAAAAAAAAAAAACCCCAACACAACCTCCACAGAAACACCTGAGCTTCAAATGAGCTGCACGCAGTTACTGAAGATCACTGCTCTTAGAGTCAGGACGCAGAAACATTTCAGAACAAACTAAAAACACATTTGAAAAGCCATCCATTTTTCAGAGACTACTTGATCTCTGCTGCACATCTGGTGAGAGCTACTGTCAACTACGGAGGGTACAGCACTTTTTCTTAAAGGCAGAAGATTGCTCATTTTGGAGAATCGTGAATGTGTTTGTATGATACAAAAGACTGCATGGCATGGGGAGGGATGGCCAGGAAAAGGCAAAAGAAAATAAAGCACCACCAAGCACAGTGCTTCGGGGGATTTGTAGTACAATAAGAAGTGCTTTCCCTTTAGCTAAATTCCCTCATTGTAATTTACACACCTTTCACTTATTCAGCTAAGAACTCATTACAGGGAATTAAAAAATAGCACATAAAATAAAGGTGGGTTTTTTTTTTCATTACACAGAGCAAAGAAAACAAATTCTATTAACAGTTTAACACAGTATGAAAAAAATTACCCAGTAAAAAGTGTCAGAAACTGATTCATGGAGTTTACAGAGCATTTTGCTGGCTGTTGCAATTCTCGTATCTATAATCTATCATGTAGAATTTTGTAATACTCTATTTCACAATTTATGTTGGTGAGTGGGTCAAACAGCATATAAAAAGCATGCTCTAGGCTCTTTCTCCCAAGCCCGTTTTACTGTAACTCTAGAATTGTAGCGGTTACATTTAAGGAATCTTTAGGGCCCTTTCAAGTCCCTCCAAAGAACAAGTGAAGCTGCTATTCAGTCTTGTGCCCAGTGTTTATGTTCCATCTGATCTGTGCCACCCAAGCAGCAGACAAGACATGTCTGAGGGTGCTTTGGGGGGATACACAATGATGTCACCCACAGGAAATATCAGAGAGGACTTGGCACTTCACAAGGCTGGCTCTTCTTCCATGGGCTCGCCAGCAGCTCTGTAAAAATAAACAGGCAATCAGAATACGGCACAAGAGTACACAATGACATTGTAGATTTTCATGCATAATCAAAGCTGATTTTTCAGCGCTCTCTGATGTTTATTTGTGTTATTCAGTTATCCATAAATAGAGTTTCTTTCCTAGGAAGTATAAACAAATGTCAAGTGGAAAAACATTTTAGATCCAAGCAATCACTGAAAATGTTCCTGTTTATATTAAAATATGTCAGAATATTTTATAACTTTTTGTCCAGAAATGTACATGCTTTGTGTCAACAGAGTTAAATAATTTCGTGAAAAAAATAGCTGTGATACTTTTACTTTACAAACTTTTGCAACTAAAAATATATGCATTTATTTTTTTCAAGTGGGCCCATACCATTAAAGTGAAATAGTTCACTAGTAGCCAAGTAGTTAGCAGTGTTTCTTCTGAGGTTCTTCTTCAGTCCTCTGATTTTTGATTCTATGCTTTTGTAAATGCATTACCTGCCTGCAACTTCTGAGACCAAATTCTGAATTCAATCAGCAGATCACTGTCCTAGAGAAGCTATCTATTAATAATATCAAATCTGATTATACGTATATCTTTTCCTCTGGGAAATATTCAGCTTAGGCAAGATCAGCTCTTTAAAACATCCTGTAAGAAAACAGTGGGGACATATGCTGAGCAGACATGAAGTGTCATAATTCTTTGGATCTGACAAACTACCACACCTGAGAATTATGCTGGCAATTATAAACTGTGAAGCTTCTGAGATCATGGTGAGACCTCACTACTGAAGGGCATAAGAATTTGGACCTAAACCTTCTTTTACCTCAGTCTGACAGAACACTATATGACAAATGAGCTTAAGACCTCCTTAAAAATAATCACTTCAAGCAATTTTGTAATGAGGGTAGAGCAAAAAGTAAATGCAAATTAATAAATGAGACGCTTACCAGTTAAGTCTTGTAAGCCAGTATAATAACTGGCTTCAGTAAAATATCCCTCAGAAAGTACAAACTCATGAGATCCCATGGAAAAAAAAAGTAATTAATGGGGGCTTGCATGGGCTTTGGTAGTTTATTCAGCAAGGAAGCCAGAGAATTTTAAATGAATCTGGAGTTTATTAAAGTCTTTCCCAATGAAAAATTCAGCAGTGTGTCTTTAAATTATTTTATACAGGTTATTCCTTTACGATTTGGCATGACCACAGCTCATATGTTGAAAAATATGTCAGATGAACAATATATGAAAAAGAAGATGGTTTTCAGACTAATCACTTTCCAAAGGGTTATTGACCCTAAAAGATTACTAATCTATAAATCTCAAATCTTTTGTTCCTCACCACACGGTGGAGAACGTTTCCCGCGCGCAGTAACCACTGCAGCTCCCTCGCTCCTGAGAGGCGAGGTGAAGCCCTCTTGCGTTCCCTCTCTTGCCCCTCTTCCATTGTTCTGGCTTGCAGCAACGACCGCACAGTAGCAGCCAGGGTGGGATGGAGCCCAGCCTGATGCTGGGGTCCTCAGGTGGGGTAAAGGACAATGCAGCGTGTGGGGAATTCATACTGATGGGGTGTGTTGCTGCTGTGCCGACCACGTGCTTCCACTTTCTCCAGCCGCTTTCGGAAGACCCACACGTCCTCTGGCATAACGCAAAAGTGCAATAAGCCCTTGCTAAACATCCAGGACCTCATGGGAATGTCTGGAAAGAGGATAATTTGGAAGCAGATGACAGTTCAGTTTTTAGGTTCTGCTGTGAGTAAGCAAATGAGAAGAAATAGTTGTCAATCGATTTCAACAGGAGATTGTCAGAGCAGGAAAGAGTGGA
>NW_010529942.1:20005-25196 GCF_000687285.1 Phaethon lepturus
TGGAAGTGAAAGTGGCGGTTTGGGTTATTTATAAGGATCTAGGGAAGCAGTACGTGCAACAGTCTGTTCACATGTACTTGGCTTCTGGGACTCACATTCTCATGACCATAGTACAATCGTGAGATGATCGTATTCGGGGTTTTAGTCCTGGGCAATTTTTCAATGATGAGGGTGATTCTGAGTGCCAGGACTGACCTTGAGTGCTATATTCTAATATATTCCAATTTATTCCAACAATATGCCAACATTCTGCATCAGCCAGAGCCTAAGCACCAACAGAAATGTTTACATACAAGTGCCAGATGCAAGGTCCTGTTTGAAAAGGAGAGGAGGTTAGGGTGCCCGGGTGAATCCAGCTGTTGCCTCGCAGTGTGGGTACTCTCACAGCCTTCTCCAGTCTCCTTTTGAAGATTTATGTGTATGCTTTAATTTTATTAGTGTCAGAGAAGTCACTGGATCTATCCAATGTCTTATCATTAAAAACATACATTTTTATGGGATAATGGCTTGGGCCAGAGTTTTGTGTGGGAGCCAGTAAAATTTTAGGGCCTTTAGTGCAGAGAGAAAAACACTGTAGTCCTATAACACTGAGCGGTGAATCAATATACACCCATCCTGCAGAAATCAAAAGTTCTGAAAAAAAAAATCGAGGGGGCAGAATCTGACAGGCCAAATTTATGTTACTTCAGTTATGTCACTCTTAGTTACATCAGTTCGGCCAGTCTTCCTGTAGCTGACAAGAAGTTGGCATAAAAACATAAAACAGGCAAAACCTCCCCCGCTGTGTTGTATGGTCTGACTGGTCCCTCAGAGATGCAGCGGTGAGCTCGGGTCTGATCCGGACTGATTCCGTGCGGTCAGCAGATTCAGAAAGACGCCGGCTGGGACTGTGATGATTGTAGAACCACAACCGTGACTTTTCTTTAAGGCTTCACTGTGGCTCATTTAAACTGCAAGTTCCTAGGAGCAGAGCCCTCTTGGGGGGCTGGAAAGAGCGCTCACCTATAGCGCTCTATATGAGCAATGCACACTGTGGCAGAATGAAGTAGTCTCTTTGCAGTTAACGCTAAACAAAACGATTCCACAAAACCTTCAAACAAGAGAAATAGATGAGGCAAAAATCCTACCATATGGATAAAATCTGCCAAAATGTGTGACATCTTAAGTATTGGTCCGTGGCAGTTGGGGATAAATGGCAACCGTATTATTTATAAGAATATGATTTAAAATTGTTTATATCTACACTTGAAAAAAGTTAATATTTAGGAATATAGATAAAACCTGTACATCATCCAGAAAAGTAAATGTTTTTCTTACCTTATTTTTTGAATTAGAATTACAGAGATTCCTCATAGCTACATCATCACACACGTAAAAATAAAAATTCAAGGTATGTTTCAAAGTCACAGAAACTGCTAAACAAAAGATAGATTTGCTGGTGTGTTATGGCTGGTTTATGCCATAATCTGTTCCTAATTTAACTCAGCTGTCTCAGAGAAGATCACTGTAATTGGAAAGTGATCCTCTGGTAGCAGGGAACTGGGGAAAAAGAGGTACGTTTCTATACTATGGAGATGATTCAGAGAGTGTCTAAAGACATCATATAAGGGATCCTGTAAGTATATAATCTAGTAAAGATGGACTTTGTATGGACCACAGAAAAAGGAACTAAAAGCAAAAACCATCATAGCTTAAGAGCAGAATAAGGTTACTACACATATACTCTCAAAAGATGAATTAATGTCCAAATAAGGCAAATTAAATAAATTATAAACTCTGACAAGTTAAACGTAAACCTTCAAGGAGGCAGGCCAAAGGAGAATCTGAAGAGCAACATGCTAAAGGCATAAAAACTAATAATAAAAAGATCTTTCAAAATACATCAGAAGAAATGATCAAAGCATAAAAGGAGCATCAGGGAAGGTAGACCACAAAAGCAAAATGAACTATTTATATCTGTGTTCACTAGAGAAGTGTCAGGGAGATTTTATTATTTGCAGATGAGCTATCTTAATCTGAATCAGCACTAGAACAAACTGATATATTAAACATTGCCAAATTGCTAAGACCAGATGATATTTGTCCACTGAGTTCTAGGGGAATGCTATTATGTTGTTGCTAAAGTAGTAATTATTGAGCGTATTCTACTGCTTAACTCAGCATCCACGTAAGAGGTGGAGAAGGTAGGAAATGCCATTCCCCTTTTGGAAGCTACAGGTGATAGAGTAAGCCTGTATGGGGAAACTGAAAGCAGCTATAATCAGTGATGGAATGAGTCGGCATTTAGGTAATAGTAATCTGGGTAAGAGTTATGTCTTAACAATTACAGAGAAAGCAAGCCTTACAAATTTATTAGAAGTTTCTGAAGGAAATGAAAGAAGAGGGATCAAGTGATATTGCTGAGCAAAGAAAGTCTTCCAACTATTTTATCGAAATGCTCTGAGGAACGTAAGTTATGAGAGAAGGTCCTCTCATAGATTAACAATCCATCAAAAGTAGGAAACAGATAATAATACTGGTGAATTTTCACCATGGAGGGATTCTCGACAGCATCTCAAAAGGACTTGTCAGACTACCACTAGATTTAGGTGATAATGTCTGTTGATGATACCAATATTAGGCAGTTCTAAAGCCCGTTAACAGCATTTCTGAGTGGAAAAAAAGGTAAGCAAACACAAACTAACACACAATACACAAAACAGGGGGGAGGAAAGCTTTAAATGTTTATACACAGGGATGGCTATGACTGAGAGCTTGGTGTTAATGGTAGAAGAGCAGAGAGCAACCGAAACAAGAAAAAATCCCCAACGTTAAGCTACCATGTAAATCCAGTGTGCCCAATACCTGGAGTCCTACATGCAGTTATTACTCCATCTCAAAGAAAACTACAAAAGGCACAAAGAGGGACAAGAATCATCAGAGGTAAGAAATTATTTTCATACCTGGAGGAATACAGAGTCTTTAGACAGCTGAAGCTTTTAAAACCAGAAGTGGGGCAGAGACTATGAGTAAGAAAAGAGCTGCTTTTACTTCTCA
Source organism: Phaethon lepturus (assembly GCF_000687285.1). Taxonomy (NCBI): domain Eukaryota; kingdom Metazoa; phylum Chordata; class Aves; order Phaethontiformes; family Phaethontidae; genus Phaethon; species Phaethon lepturus. Next base: position 23,042 of record NW_010529942.1, read on the forward strand.
CAGTGCAAGAACTAGGGGTTCCCCAGTGAATTTATTGGTTAATAAGTTTAGAGCAAAGAAAAAGAAGTGCAATGCCTGATGAGGCTGTGGGATTGACTACCTGAGTGCCAAAGGTGTGAGCTGGTTGAAAAAAAACTTTGAAAAGTGTATGCCTGGGTAGATATCCTGGAGGCTTTTACACAGGATGGGTCAGATACAACTGTTGAGATCTACCAACTGACCAGGGCAAGGCTGGCGCTCAAACTCTTCTGCTCCTGGTCATCTTCCTTATGCACCCATCACCGGGCGATGAGAGGAAGGTGGGCAAGATGAGGCTGCAGCCTGACCTAGGGAAGCTGCTCCTCCACTCCTGAGCCTGGCTGTGATTTCATATCCTGTGGGGTATGGCCAGGTAGGTGCAAGTTACTCAGCACAGCTGAGGTGGATACCTAAATAGTGAAATGCTAAGTGAAGCTTTATGAGTTGATACACAAACACAGCAAGTGACTCTAGATAGTGGCTAGCTGTACCCCATGATCCAACCCGTTGCTCTAGTATATAATATAATGTATTGTGACTGAAACTGCAACTGGTAGCTCTGTAACACTAAGAGTAATATCTAAAAATTACACTTAGTTTTCATTTCCATTTGAGTAAAATCTATGCTCAGTTGAATAAGGGCTATAAAGTCAAATTCTGATAAATGTCATTCTCAAGATTTACTGTTTGCTATAAAAATAGTAAGTGGAAGAGATCTCCCTCCACACCATTTTATTTTTCCATTTTAATAAGAAACATATAGAAGCTCCAATGTATCAGGGACAACACTGTACTGAATATTTTCATAGCATAATTTCTGAAACGGATGTCTGGCCAAAACAAAATTCTAATCAGCTAAATCTGTATCTCACATAGGGAATAAGTAGTTATCAACACACAAAAGTTATGGTAGTTAGAAATGTTTTATAGGGCATGCTTGTTCCTTTAATTGCATCTGTATTTAAATCCATGTTAGCATCATGCATGTTTTCTTTCCTATCCACAAACTTTTTTCTATATCTGTTCTCTTCTGAAGTCTATAATCAAGTTTCAATTGGATCTTAAAATGCGGAATTGTGCTTTGGTAAAATAAAACACCAAAAGCGTAGCAGCTTTTCACAGTTTTCTTCATTTAGCCTGCCAGAAGAAATCAAATAAAAAATAATCGGCACTGTCACTTGAAGAAAAGAAGGAAAGAGAGAAGAAAGAAAGAGAAATACTTAAGATGGGCCTTAGCCAGGAGCATTTTATCCTTTATTCATCAGTGGTAAATGAGTCAGATATGAGTTGGCCAGGAAAAGAGCTGCTTTACCCAAAATCTGAGTTTAAAGTGAGTCATCTCACTCCAAACACCAATATATCCTCCAACATAACTGGCAAGAGTTTCCCACAAAGAGGCTCTTGCTGCTGCTCTCTTCATCTGGAGGCCTGACCATCCAAAGCTGAAGTCAACAGGATCCCTACCATCAATTCAGTGAAACATTGTTAGAGATGCAGGCCAGAATTATCAGCCTGGCTGACCATGGTGGGAATTAAGAGAAAGTAAATTGGCTCCTGGCATAATGAAGGAACCCTTCAGGCTGCCCGGTCAGCCACAGTGCTTTCTGCACTGATCCTGCCCTACCTGTCACAACCAACTTTCCCAAACAAACACTCAATGTAAACACTTGCAACAGGTCTTCAGAGGTGGTCCCCATCTACAATGCAGGGAGCAGAGGTGCATCTACAGTGGCCTTATCAAGAGGGCTTGAGAGCCCAGAAGACTCCTCACGTCCCAGCAGCCTTGTCTTTTGCCATAGCAGGGGGCTGGAGAAGGAGCATTGCATACTTAGTCCTTAATTACAACAAACATAACAAATGTGAAAAAGCAAAGTTGGACTCATCAATACATTACTGTCTTGGTATGTGCCTATGAAACGAATGGCACATTTTCATGAAATGAATGAAATTGTACTGGCATTAAACCAGAGTATGCAATGTCAAAGAAGTCCCTGGATTTATGATCCTGTGCTGGACTTTCGTTCATGGTCAAAATGCAGCCAGGTCCTCTCAGGTCTCCCTGCAGCTCAGAGGACTCTCAAAATAGTCACCCTTCAGGGTGACTATTTTTGATTCCATATTCCTCCTTACATTCAGC
>NW_010529942.1:25227-37293 GCF_000687285.1 Phaethon lepturus
AAGAAAACAAAGAGAATGATATCCCAAAGCCTCAGAAAACCTAACTATCAATTTTGGCCCAGTGGGACAGCATTTATGTTGTCCTGTCGCTCTCTGATGGCAATCTGGCTTCGGGTGACTTCTTTGTGGGTTACGAATGTGGAAACAGACTTAGCAATGCATGCGTGCATAGATTTTTTTTTTTTTGTGCTGCTGAAAAATCTCTGCAGCACCACAGAAGATATTTCAAACGAAGTCATTTTTCCACAGAACAATTCATCACGACGGATTTGTCCCTATAAGAGTCCAGAACTGATGGAAGTGTAATGAATCTGGCAGCCACATGAATTCCACTTGTGTACATTTCAGCACATCCTTTTTTTTTTCCATTTCTCTCAGCTCTTCCCTGAAATTCTGTTTTCAGAATGGGTGGAAACTGTCACAGGTTATCAGTATGTAGGTAATAAATACAATAATTAAGCGCAGTGTTGGTCAAAGGGTTATTTTGTTCAAATCATGTAGGATCAGCAGTTGCTCTTGACGGCTGTAGTTTTAAGTGAGTGGAGGCGCATAACAAATACAATTCTTGGTTTTTCTGAGCAATGTAAAAATACACAAAATTAACCACAGCCTTTTTCTGACAATTTAAAGCATTGCTTTTTTTGACTGCATTAGTTCCAACTTTTCAACTAAAATTCTTGATATTTCAGAGGTATGCACACACAAGCCGGTACCTTTCTGTCCCTGGCTAGAAGAAGTGTCTTGTAACTGTCACAGATTTATATGACAAACCTTACGTTATTCCTTAGCTGAGCACTGATTAGCACTCTCACAAATCTAAAATATGTCTCCTGTTCATCCTGGATTCTTCCCTAAGGTTTTATACGGGTTTCTTTGCAATGACATCAATAGCCATACTATTTTAAAATATAATTACAATCAGAAAGGTAATTAAGTAAATACTGTGAACTTTACTAGTTAGCTCTGCTCCCTGTGTGTCCCTTTGAGCCATGTCTGTTAACTCGTTGACAGATGAGCGCTCCCACTGTTGGGAGCGGAGCTGGCTCCCAAACACACCCGTAGCTTTTAGCACCGCGTCTTCCCCCCGACGCCTATCAGTTCAGTTCTGCGTAAAAGAGCCAAAGCGGGAGGCAAGAACCGAGTCAAAAAAAGTTGCTGTCACGACGTGGGAGCCATGGACCCTTCTGGCTCCACTCCCACCTCGGCTCTGCCTACCCACAGCTCCCTCCGTTCCCTGCCGCCGTTCCACAGCTCTGCTCGCAGCCCGCAGGGAGCTGCTGAGTCGCCTTATAAGGCTTTTTTCTCCTTTCCTCCTCCCTCCCCTGTTTTCTCTGTGTGACAGAAACCGAATGGTTCCACTGCATTTTGGGTCTTCCTCTGTTGGAGAAGGCCAGGAAAGTTTGTCCTTAAAACAAGTAAATGGGAAACTCCAAGAACTTCTGCAGTGGCTGTTCTGACTCCTAATGACCCGTTGAAGAAATACTGTTTTGTGGATGACACAGTATTCAGTAGCTATCAATTTTTTTAATCTCTAATTGGCAAAACAGCCGACAGCAGTTACTGTATCATTTTCTCAATTTGTGAAATTGAAAGCAATCTTCATTAATCTAAAAAAGCAGCTGGCAAGCTGGAAAAACCAGCATTCTCATTCTTTGCTGGTATACCTTCAGCTCGATACACAGAAAATGTTGGCCCTGATCCTGGTCAGGATTGCTTTAAGTTTTATACTGGCACTGTTCCATTGCTTCCAGGGAAGTAATTTTTAATGCTTGTCTAATAGCATTTAATAATGATTTAAGTCCATCCTTATTAAATTTATCTGACTGTGTGTTAAATGCCTTCCTAGAAAATTAAAACAGGTTTGAATAGCTTCCAATGAGAGGAATATGGTTGATTACACTTGATCATGTCTATTTTTCCTCATATGGATATTGCACTTTTTATGTAGCAGTGAGCATTAGATGGGCAGAAAACAAGGTTCTTGTACTAATCATGAACTTTAGTAAAGAATTGCACATGCCAAAAAAATACCTGTTAACACAGAATACCTCTGCTTCCAGTGGCCAAGTGAAAGAACTCAAATCCAGGGATGAAAAATTCCAGGTACCTCAATTAGCAGATAATTTTGAAACAACCCTTAGTCTGGCAGTTTTCATCTCACTTGACTGGAGTGAAAGCTTTGCTGTCTGCAATAATTGCATACGCTTACCTGCTGCCTTCCTGAGGGATACACTGCTCGACATCCACTGAAAGAGAGGCCATAGCAGATACCGTTTCTGTCTCCTCCCTCTCTTGTTTCTGAGACTCAGCCAGAGCACAATCCACTGGCACAGAGTATGGCTCCACTGACTTCCAGTACTTGCCTAAGGAAAACACACATAATAATTTATGGGAATTTTAGCTAGCATGGTGGTACAAGCACAGTAATCACTTAGTTCAACACTGGGTGATTATAATTTAAAATCACTGCGGTGTAAGCAGTACAGTTGAAATTTCAGACTGCAGTGAGGAGGTATATTTCTGAACCTAAGAATGCCAAGTTGGAAAGCGCTTTCATTCCAAGGGCCGTGTCACACCCTTCCCCAGAAGGTAATAAACTGGAGGAGTAACACACAGGCTAATGAACTCATACTGTCAGACAAGCTATTGGCTTTATCTCCGCAAGGTGAAGGGAGTTCAGGGCAGGGTTAATACCTAGGAGCTCTGATATGGCAGACAGTTGATGCATATACAGCAAACAGGACTAGAAAAACGAACATTGTTGCACAAAGTGCTCACACAGCACTGTCTTGAAAAGGAAAAAAGTCAGAAATGCCAGCTCGGACTGAAGTGATGTTGCCAGAACAATCAGGTTTGTTAGTCCTGGATGTTCTTTCTCCTCCAACCTCAGGGCGTATACTAGAACAATAATTTATTTAAAACTTTCATATATGAACTGGCTGTTGCTGGAAAGCTGCCAGATATCATAAGGAATAGAGATTTCTGGTTTGCTGTGTAAAAACACAGCAGTGGATTAAAAGCATGAGTATTCTCAGCTTTCTGCCTGCAGCAGCAGAGACAGTAAGCAGCTTCTCGAGCAACACGAACAGTAATGGCAGGTGACTCACCACCAATATATAAAATAGTCTGCGACTGCAGTGCTGTTAAGAAACAGAGGTGCATTAGTGGTAACCAGGTGAACAAGTAAGAATTTACATATGTATTTCTTACGGTCCAGTAATCCACTGAGCACTCACTAATTGCCACGTGGATGACACCTGGAAATTAGGAGCTTTGGGAAAGCTGAGAGCTCTGGACCAGAGCTTATTCAGTGTTTAGCAAGAAGCTTCCAGCAGCTGCTGCAGAGGTTGGGTCAGGGTACTTATCTGGGAATTAGATGGAGGGTTTCAACAGCTGTGAAAGAGAGGGGATCAAGTAGGAGACTTTTCCGAGGGCTCAAAGGAGGATTTTGGCAGCTGGGCAGCGGGCTGAGTCGAGGTGCTTATCCGGAGGGTAGCTGGAGGCTTTGACAGCTGTGAGGCCAGACCAGCAGTGGTGCTGCCTGTGCTGCACGAAGGCTGCTGAAAACTCCCTCGCTGGTAACACAGCTCTCAACACAGTTTCAGGCTTTCGAAAGATAAACTTTTCCCTCCAGTGAGAAAGCAGCTGTCAATAAAGCCTGAAAATGTCTTTATTCAAAAACATCATTGCGAGATGAAAGCCCAAGTCAATGTGTAAGAACAACCAGCGAGCATGGCCAGCGTGTTTCTTTGAACTCTAATAGTGTGCACGTTTGAGTAGTTAGCAGAATCTTTAAATAACGGGGACCTTCTGGGGATAAAATGTAAAGTGTATTAAGTATCCTACAAAGTTGAGATTAAGTGTTAGGAGGTTGGCTTTGCTCCAAAGGCATGAAAGACACAGCTAAAAAGTTATGTACATAACAGTAGGCTGAATGATTGGAGCCTGGCAAATTTTATAAAAACAAGACAAAAATATTCTCTATTATTACTGTGCTCAGAGACCATATTCTCTATTCATTAAAAAAATACACTAAAAACAAACAAAAAAGTTATATGAGCATTCCACAATGTTCTCACAGATCATATGTGCAAAAGTCAGTCTTTGCAATATACACCCAATTCAAACCCTATAATTTATGAGCTAAATGTTCGCAGGGTGGGTGGGGTTTTTGTTGCAGAAACAGATGTGCAAGAAAATCAAATCTGTTGGCATGGGAATAATACCCCCTCTTGCCTATAAAAGAAATGAACCCATGTTCACTGCTGGAGTTTTCAAGGGCTCTTATTCATAAAATAAAATATTAGTAACCAGCTACCACTGTGTTGCTCTCCTGCAGCAACAATAAAACAGCATCAGTGAGGATTGCTACATCGCAGTCGTTCATTCACACACAGGCTCGCACACCAGCTGCCCCCTGAATCCTGACTTTCTTGTAACACTAAAACTCAGGGCCAATTCAAGCGTATTAGCGGGCTCTCTGTGCCCATTTAACCGCCCTTCGCTCCCAAGCGATCCGTGATTTTCCTCGTTTCCCTGCATCGCGTATTGTGTTATGAGAGGGGCTTCGGCCATCGCGAGGGAGAGCAGAGGCAGGCGGGGAGCAGGTGGCAGCACCGATGCTGCAGCGGAGGGTCCTGGAGGAGGGGAGCGCATGGCAGGCTGTTTGTGGCTTGTGGGAGGAAATTTTAAAGCAGTGCCAATTAGGAATAGCATCCAGGTAGCAGCGGGTACCTCGTGCAAAAGAGGGCTCTCTGGTGCTTGTGAAAAAGCAGTGGCAGATTTTTCTCTAAAGTTGGAAAGCTGTACCTTACAAACACCTGTGGTAAGCAGAACAGCTTTGCAAGCTTCTTGTTATAAAGAACACCATTTATAAGTTGTGCACAAAACGTACAGGGCTTGCATGTGTGCTCAACCAAAAGATTTGCAGGCAAAGTCTCGTGGAACGGAGAGGCAATCACAGCACGCAGCTGCGAAGGAGCTGTGTTAGAAACACGAGGTATGCTGTGGATTGACAATTAAAGGAGCTCAAAAAGATCTGCCTCAAACTGCTCACATCTCTGAAAATGTAATTTCTACTGTGCTGTACTGGAATGTGAAGTTCTACTGGTGCTGTTACATTCATTGAGAAGAACTCGGTGGAGCTCAGGGGAAAGAATGAAGCATACTGCTGGTTTCATTCATACAAAACTTGAAGAGCAACCACGGCTTGCAAGAGCAAACAATGAAACCAAATCAATCTTCTAGGTATGCTTTAGCTTTCAGCATGAAAATGTGCTTAAGTCTCCCTCAAAGATTTGTTGGAGCACTGATCATTACCGGGAAATAATAAAAGTGATGTTTCTGTGACTGTTACAGGCATTTGTGATTGCCTTTCACAGGTAGATTTGGACATGCCGTACCATGGCTTGCTTGAAAAAAAACAGTTTGGGGGTGGTATTCAAGCTAGTGAAGAGGATTGTTTAGAAATAGCATATTACATGGGTGTGGGACTACTACTTCCAAATGTATTACATTTCCAAAGGAGCTTTGGATCACTGTCACAAACAAAACATTTATACAAATTCCATTCTAGTTAGAAAAAAGTTGTTTCCTCTCATTGTCTAACTAAGTATTGTATCTTCAATTTTTTGCAGCAAACACAGAGAAGGGATTTTTTTTGTCTAAAATACTGCTAGTATTTGTTATCAAAGTTGGATCACAGAAATAGACTCAATATACATGCAAGCAATCATCCAAACAAATAGGGCTTTCTCAGCATCTCTTGAGGTGCTACCCCACAGCCTAATGCTTTTCAGCCTGCATAACTCCCTGTAATATTCAACATCTACTTGCTTCTCTTAATTCCCTCTAAATATGCATCCTCCATAAAGCCGCACTAAACTTCTTCAGTGGCCCTTTCTGTCATCCAGGCATACTCCTCTCTAACACTTGGTCTCTCTCCAGACAAAATAATGTATGCATAACCTTTTAGGTAATAGCTGCAAGAAAAAATAGAATATTGTGTGTAAATAACTCCAAACTCTGAGCAGCCCGACTTAGGTTCCGGAAGAATAGCCCACTGGACTGCCGTGACCATACCAGCTCAGCTCAAACCTAACCTTGTTCTGAACAAGCAAAGTTAAGCCACTCTGCAGAGCTCTGAACTGTGTTTTTAGACACACACACTATATTTGTTCCTAAAACCATTGCCTTCTTTCTGAACTGCGGTGATTTGTGTGCATTTCTAGTAAGGCACTATGCCTTTCTGGAGCCAATATTAATTTTTTTTTCTCAGTTCACCCTTTTTTGCTTCAGATCCTTTTTCATTAAATACATGTCTTATTTCAAACAGAACTGAATATTCTTTCTTAATGTCTGTGGCCTGTGTGCAGCTTTCTGTCCTTATTATCATTTGCAAATCTGCTCTATCTTGCATAGTACATGAATAGTACATGAATGTCTTTAACTTGCTGATTCCTTCCAGATCATTAACAGGGAATTTTAAGGAAGATACTAACTCATGAGCTACCCTAGGACATACCACCCAGAAAAAACAACTAACTGGAATTTGTCATATACAGCTGATTTACTTAGAGCATTTACATATCTGAGTGACTACTGTATATGAGGGATGAATTATATGCCTACAATGAATTTTAATTGTCACTTCACAGCTAAAATCATATTGATTATTACTGCATGATCAATGGATAATACATGGCGTCCCTTTTAAAAACTGCATTTATTTTATACAGATGAATCCCCATTATTTGTGATTCATCTAACATGAAACAAAACATTTGTTATCCATTTGTTATTGTTAAGGAGCCAGCAAACAGCGGAAGTCAGGAAGCTCCCACTGCCTTGGTAAAATGGCAGAGAGCAGAAGATTAGAGAATTTAAGGGAAGTCTGCTCAGTTGGATTAAGGCAACTGATGGCAAAGAAGAAATTTTTCTGTGAGACCAAATTCCCTAAAAAAGCATCTGGGTAGTAAAAGGTTGGAGTCAGGGCACGAAAGTGAAGCAATCAAGTACCCTCTGCATCAGAAACACAATAAAATCACATATTTGTTAACATTGTTCCATGGATCAGTGCCCATTTTCTGCTTTTGAACTTTATCACAAGCTCCTATACATCTCAAAGCAAGTAACTTTAAAGGGGCTGCACAAACAGAATCTGAAGAAACTGTTTGTTAGAGCTCTAATTTACCTCTCTGTTCCCGTTTCTCACTGACAAACATCTATTATTTCATTCAAGCTGCTGTGGAATGGAAAGAATTGGGAATAATCAGGAATTGGAAAGCTCTAAATAATTTCAATGGGTTATTTTTTCCGGGCTAAATACACAGCAGAAACTAAGAGATGTCAAAGAAAGAAAAATAAAAGCATATATATATACACACTAAACACGGCTTATTGGTTTACACATAAAACATTTGCCCTCTCTTTTCTCTGAAACAATAGTTTAATGTCTATGACATTAATTAATAATAACAAATACCCCAAACCCACCAACCCAAACTGAGAAACATACTTTGAATTTCAGTGGTCTTTTTTAAAGAAGCTATTGCATTCATATTGGGGATTTGGTGCACAATATCTTCCGGGAGAGGCTCCAGCTGCAAGAATAGAATAGAATAATATAAATTTTCAATAAGCCACAGGGAAGTAAAACAAACTGAAACAATCTAATCCTCAGGAAAAGCTCAGCCCAAGAACTGGTTAACATTTTGCTGGTATCAGTTCTAAAAGTATAGCCATGATTTTGTTTTCTCTTTTCCAGCCATGTAATTGAATTCCAAGGGGCTTTTCTATTGGCTGCAAGACTAATCTATGGAGTCTCTGAAGCAGGTGCATGTCTGTGTATTATTCATTAAAAAAATGCTAGTTATTTGTGTAATTTTTGTAGGTTCCTCACAAACCAAATTCCACTGCGTCTGTATACGCAGCTGGGCACTCCAAACAAAACCTTGCTGAAGCCACACTGGAATCGAAGTGTGCGCTCTATTATCTTTATTTTTCTGGTGTTATTACATCTAACCATCTTACGCATTTTAAGATTTATAGGGGAAAACCATAAAACACAGCTGCTTTTACTAGCTTTGCATTAATTTCAAATAAAGTAGTAGATAAAAAATGGTTATGCAGATCAGCAGTAAGAGTTCTCTAAGTAAGTTTTTTACAGTGAGCTGCATTTTAATTAACCGGTTTTAATTGTATGTTCTTTGAGTAGGGCTGCATCATAGTAAATTAGCAGAAAGATGGGTTCAGCTACTGCACAGTTACTATTGTTGCTTTGCAATGGATAGACCAAGCAAACTGTGTTCTGAAATGCATTCACATGTGCTTTTTTGTCCACCTTCCATACGTTTTCTCCCAGAAAAAGGGTAAAAGGTCATCTGGGCTAAATGCCTCTTCTTGTACTGTAATAACTATATTCTTCTTGAACGATGCTTAGAGTCCAGCCAGTTTTTCGCTTCCTACATAGGCTGCTAAGGCTGCTTCCTGCAGAGCCAGTAGTAGCAACTGCTTCAAGGTAGGCAAGGAAGAGTGATATCAATACCAATCTCTCTTCTCTAAAGCTAAGGAAGTTTGACCATCGTTGACAGGAGACATCTGTACTGCAGACAAAACTCCTTTCTTAAGCGTGCCTGGGTCTACTTTAAACTAGGTCAAGTGAAGCCCACCCAAGTAGCTTCCTCTGTGAAGTTAATAGTTCAGTAGCCATCATATATTGTCCTCCGGATTGCTACCGCTGCATTGCTACCTACTAACTAGATAAAATCAGCTTTGATCCAAGTACACAAAGTGGGAAGTAACTGCAGTGTAGATACACCCTTAGTGGTTCTATTTTAAGCAAGCTCAGCTACAAATCCCAGAACTTCTGGGACCTTACCATTATGATCAGTAGTGAATGCCTGTCAGTGATAAAGACATTGCAAATATCACCATTCTTTAGGAGTCCCGGTAACTAAAGTGAATAGGGCTGTTCATGTCATTATTTCCTTAGAATCCCATATGGGATTGCAGCTGGAAGATTTCCTTGTGGCTACAAACAATAGCACTTTTTTTTTTTTTTTTTTTTTTTAAAAAAAAATAGCATAAATCACTCCATTCTGGGCAGTGAGCAAGTGTTCATAGAAGTGCTGGTAGGATCTGACTGGGTCCCAACTCTACTTGGCTACTGAGGAGGCCAAATTGCAAAGGAAGATTGTTGCTGTTTAATACATATAATGGATTAGAATAAAGAGAGCAATTACAATAAAAATAATATTTACAGATACATTTGCAATTCTTAAATGGCATTTACTTCACCATCTTCATAGATTACTCTATTTGGTAAGTCTTGCTGGTACCTGGGGGAAAAATGCATATTTATGAAAATGCCCACCAACAGATCAAGCTTCACAGATTTTAGAACAATAATCAGTATAATAATCTTAATAATCCATACCTTGGGTTATGTAGATAAACAGCACTTGCTTTTATCACTTGTTATTTTCTGTTTAAAGCAATCTATTATTTGTCCAGGAAGAGGACAAAATCCTGAAGTTTTGTTTGGTCGTATTGGGCGCAGGAACACAGAAGGAGAAGTGAACAGTAAGTTAAGGTTCTGTTTTGACAATTTCCTAATTCCTAAGGCTTTGACAACCAATTCAGTCCGCTGAAGTAGGACAAAATAACTCCAGGCTATAACAGTAGGAATAATAGTACAAGGTATGAAATTGCCAGACTGCAAGATCTGAGAGCTGTGTCTTGCTTTTCCCTTTGAGTACCTTGAGATCCTCCCTGCAGACCTCTTGTACTAATTACTAAGCTGGGGGCAACTGATGCAGAGATAGATAAAGGAGATTTCCTATTAAAAGGTGAATATTTTGTTGCCTTCTTCAGAGCTGGATTTTTGTGGGAGCCAAAAAAATGTCTTGATTTTTCCTAATATATCAATGACACCTCTTTATTTATCAATACAGAAATAAACTGTTTAACGAGTAGGCTATATTTGAACATTAGACGTATCAGATTAATATTTAGAAATGGCAGATGTGTTTTTAGAAATCGGGATAAGATGATGAATTATTAAAGAAAAGAAGAAAAAGTGTCAGACATCCAACAATTATGCCAACCCTTACTCCATCTGTTATCTCTACTAACAGATCTGTAAGTGACATGAATATAATAGTTGTGTTTGATCATTTCCTTAACAAGTTTTTCCACGAAACTTTCATGTTGTACCCCAAGCTCAGCTTCTGCTCCAGAGCTGTTCTACCTCCTCACCCTTAGGGATAGCCAGGCAGAACCTGGATCCTCTTCCATATCAGGGAAACCTTACTGGGTTCCAGAAGTAAGTTCATTACATCATATACCCTATTCAGCCCAAATGCAGTACCGTTACAAAAACACTGTAGAAATAAAGCCAGTGGGTCATGGCAGCTATTTCTATATACTTTGAAATGAGACTGCATTCAAAAGAATGATTTCTGTTGGCAGTTATCCACTGGTTGGATACAACTGTATAGACATAGGGGTGTCCCTGGAAAATATCAGCAGTTAGGCCCAACAGTGAACAAAAGAAATTACTCTACACCTGGCATATATGGCACCATCACCTTCCCTCCTACACTTATTGGCATTCAGATCATGAAGTCTATTAAATCTGGAGGCTAACAGAAAGGAAGCTGAAAAGAGCACTGGAAATACACTGTCAGAAAAGAAATCTTTCAGAGACGAACAGCTCAAGTCAGTGCAGAAATAACCAAACCACTAGAGAGACAGTTTGGACCAGACACAAAGGGTCACATTTTCAAAGCTTTTACATGGTTGAATTGGGCTTTTGTGCCGAAAGTAGCAGATGAAAGTAGAAACTGTGTCCACTAATCATTTTCAAAGTAGGAAAAACAATGTAAATGGGCAAAAATCACTTGGGCCGCCAAAATCTGCCACAGGCATATCAACAACTGTTTGAAGAAGGAATTAACGATGGAAATTGCATGTGCCCAGAAGGTGATCTGAAATGACCCTTGGGAATGAAGAGAGAATCTGAAACTACAGCAGTCTGTACTGAAAATCTAGAAAATCTAGCAATACCTGCATTGTCCTTAGCACTGTCACGTTTTAAAGCACCAAGATTAGCTTCAGTGAAGGTTATTGCACAGTGCAGTTACAGATAACTGAAAAGTGAGGCAATTGCAAACACAAGGTAAGGAGCATGGAGAGTCCTGACAGAAGCAGAAGGGGAGAAGACAGGCAGGATCCCCAAGGAAGCCCAGGTTGCTGGAAGAAGCGCTACAACCTCCCTTTCCCAGATAAACTGTGCAAAAAGCATATCAGCACCAAGACTTGTTGCTCTTAGGGTTGCCTATGATTACAGAGGACTAAGTTCAAAGGTCTCACAGGTCCTCTGCATTCTTGTATTAGCAATCTTCTCAAAGTTTCTGTACTTTCTGTTTATATATAAGCACTTTAGGCAGGGGTTTTTTTGTGATCCATTGTTACAATGCGGTACATAAGTGAGTCAGTTTTCAGTAGGGAATAGGTTCAAAGGCACAACGGGTCATTAGCACCTACCAGTCCCCGAAAAACAAGGAATGCCTTGGACAGATGTAACTTTGGAATCAGAATATTCTCCGCTTCCTTGGCCAAACCACTTCCGGACTAACACTGTCCACCTTGGGGACTTTGATGTCACCATGCTGACCTCTGGCACATACATTGCTCCAGTTTCCTACTCCACCTAATTCTCTATTTCTGGATCAATTTCTGGACTCCGGGTTTATGCAAGCAGCAGCTGACAGGTGGCTTAGACTCAGTGTTAATTATTTTCTAGTATTAGACTCAGATTAACAATGAGGATGTAAGATTGTGACCAAGTTTACCATGCAATTTAAAATTGATCTCAGGCCATATTCACTTCCATGAATATTTCTATTTTGGAGAGAGAAACACTTTACCTGTTCTGGCAAATAACCCCTTTTTAACACAGTCCAGGCCCTCTTGGCAGAGCTCACTGCCTAGCTGGCAAGAAGCCCCAGATTCACACTGAATTCCACAAAGGAGAAAAACGCCAACTTTTCATCATCAGCAGGA
>NW_010529942.1:37324-79166 GCF_000687285.1 Phaethon lepturus
ACTTAAATTACCATCCCCTCCTAAATGCCAGCTCAACAGATTGCAAGAAAGAAGCACATACTTCACACTCTGCAAGAAAATTGTCCAGTATAAGTTTTCAAGCATGCTTGGGAGCCAACCAATCACAATGTTTTGTCAAATTCTGCTTCAGACTGAAATTCAAGCCAGAATAGTATTTACTAGAAGATGTTAAATTTAGTCACTTAGAAATGTTTTTGCACTTAGGGCCAAATTCAGCCTTGGCCGCCACAGTCAACGAGAGCAGACATGCATCCTCTGTATGCCTTTGTTGCAGGGTCCCGCTGGGCAAAGCACACTGTGGACTGCACTTCTCTGTTTCCTCTATGCAAAGAAGAGCGTGACCCCATCTGTAACCAATTATCACTTGCTATAGACCACGGAAAAGCGCTGTACCATGTAGAGCTAAGAGACACTGCCCAAACCTGTAGACATCTCAGAGGGACCATGACGTTAGACTGACTTTATGTCCCATGGAATTATCCCACCTGGCTGCTTGAAAAGGGGATGGGATGAAGGATGAACTAAATCCTTAGTTTTTGACTCAGAGTTTTGTTCTTGAAGGAATCCTTCCTCATTCTCTCTGGTTGCAGAAGAACCCCAGATGAAGTTGTGTTGGAAATAAGCTGCAGGATTTAGGATACTGAACTCAAGGAAAGCTTGCACTTGAGGGCCTTTTAAATACAGGTAGTACCTCCTCAAAACTAATGTGGAGGAAAGAAACCAGAACCTATCCTTGTATTTATAGAGCAGCCTTACCACCAACTGGCACCGAAAGACATAGCAGAGGTCTTATAGCACTGAAGCTAGGAAGGACAAAATAGTGTGGAATTTCCATTGTCCAGGACAAAGATTTTAGGGAAAAATCTCAATATTCAACCAAATTTTTACACACTTCTTGGAATAACATACAAATCTTAAAATTCAATAGTTTTCTTAATTGAAGTGATATATCTATCCATATACGCTTTAAAAATAAATATTTGAAACTATACAACCAATCTGTGAAAAACTGTAGAAAAATTTAAAGAATATAACAAGAAATGAGAGAATTCAATTTTAAGCACAAGAGTATAGAATCGTCTCAGAAATGCTTAGGTTTAAAAGCAATGTCTCTTTTCTAATTATCTGAGCCCATCACATCCTTTGTTTTGACAGATGCCCTTTTAATAGACAAGTTCTCAAATTATGTCAAGAAAGTTCAGGGATATTGTAAAGCAACTGATGCTCATCCTGCCTTGTTACCTGCCAGAAGGATTTCCATGTTTTTATTTTGGATTTCGGGGGAATCCAGCTGCTTAATCTCTTCTCACCTCTTAGGAAGATTTCCTTCCAAGGAGATAACCTACAGTGCTCCTAATTAGCTCTGCAAATGGTCAAATGGATTTTTCTCAAAGTGACATGGAAATTTTCTGCTTGTACACAGAAGCATGTACAAGAAAAACTGAGATCTTGAAATATTTTCTTTCTAGAATAATTTTACATGTAACCTTGTTAATTAATAATTTTATCTTTATAAATTTTATCCTTACCTTTATCTCTATAACTTCCTTTTTAGTCTTCTCATCATTTAAGGAGGGATTCACACAAACAAACCAGATTGAACCATTTCAGATGCTATAGGGTATCTTGCCTGACCTCCAGTTGCCACTCAGCAAGGGTGTGGATGTCCTCTAAGCTCTGTGTTAGATCTACCAGTCCTGGGCCAATGTCCTGGAAACCCTAAGTTATCTAAAAAGGCACTAGGCACCTCTGTTTAGGGAACTGGGTCTTAGAAAGAAATAACTAACAATAGAAGTACCTCCAGGCAGCGAAAACCAACAATTATAATCCCATTTGTGTTTCTGTTAAAATTTGAAATTATTGTTCAAAAGTATTTCTGCAGAGAAGTTCAGAAGCATTGACCACACATAGATGGGGCTGATAGCTCATTTAAATTCTGAGCTCTTCCAAGAAAAAGAGAACTTTTTAATAGTTTTTTTGGTTAGTCTTCAAAATCAACAACTGTATGCAGGAATTTCCTGTGCCATGCTCAAATTATTTAAAGAAGATTAACTTGATAGTGTATTCTTTTCCTAGTGGCTCCACTTGCATTTGTTAAGAGAAGAGTAAAAATGATCTTGCTAAACAGATCATTGTGCTACAGGCCACATATAACTAAGAGTGAAATATATCTATTTTGCATGCCAACCTATTTTCCTTTTTGTTGTTCAGAGACAAATAGGAAAAGAAATCATTTTTCACTTGTAAGTTTGATGTTACCTCTACATATAAAACCAGTTCTCCATGAAAATTGGAAGTTGTGTCTAGTTTTACAATTACTCTTTTTTAAAAAGGCTTTTCCACTGGTAATAGGACGTACGAAGCAGTGAATTTCTATATTGACAAGTCCTGGCCAAAAACAACAAAAGAAAAGAAAAAGTTTTCAAAAACCCCTGCAAAATGTTTATGAATTCTAATCCTCAGCACATGAATAAATACATCTGACAAACTGCAGAGTACCTTACAAAGGCCTTTCCCAACCTTTCTAATTTGAGTTCAATTGCATGTGTAGTGTTTAGAAACTGAAGTTCATCTTGCCAATGTTTTTAAACTAGGGTTGCACTACATACCTTGATTTGTAAAAGTGAAGGGCAGATAATAAGTTATAATTATCCTATTAATCACCTGTAAAGAATTGCATTCAAGGAAGAATGCATCCGCAAATTACAATAATTGGTTGTATGAAGAAAAACGTCTTTTTCTGTCCTTGGCAGGAACATGCTTGGAGTTTGCTGTGCAAGTTCATGAATATTATGCCGAAATCAGGCAATGTATACGCTATGGGCCATGTGGCATATATTGCCATAAATCTATAGATATCAACAGACGTGCTGATTTCTAACTGCTAACTAGGTATCAGACTTCCTCATTAGCATCTGCTTCTCAGCAGCACCTTTACTTATTTAAACAACCATCAGTTTCTTATGGTAGTGTTGGTAACAACATCTGCTCTGGAGTACTTTTCTTTTCTTAGCAGCCACAGCATATTTTCTCTTTGAAATTCTGCTGCACCAGACCATTTAATGCATGTCCCTGAAGACAAAGCTTTGAGTAAGGGCATGTGAGAATAATGCTTATTGCATGAGATGTTTCAAGTTATTAATAATCATGTTCATTTACAAGTAAATTAAAAATGGCTGCATGGTTGTATTTGTCTTCATTCTCAGTTATTGAATTTTTGTCTCTCCTGAAACTTGCTTTGCTATATTTTTCAAAGAGATAGACTCAGTTTATTTAATTTCCCAGTCTCTAGTTACTCTAACATGAAATGGAAGAAAGTCTCTGTTCCAGTGCACTTATCCCATTCCTTTTTCTCACAATTGGTACTTTTTCTTGGATAATGGTTAGTCAGTGACAGCAGAAATAGTTGGGTGTCGTATAGTGTTAAGACAAAACAAGGCAGTTTTCATAAATGGGTAGCACCACCAAATGGTCATAACTGGATAGAGGAACCCAGGCATCTACACAGAGGAAGACACATGATATCATCAACATTGTACCATTTGCATTAGTCCCACAAGGGTGTAAATTTCAGAGAATGGGTTTAGAAGGGCTATGAAAAGCCACTGATGCCATAAGATACTACCACAGGGAAGATGACGACAGAGAATATCAGTGAGAGTGCCCTAGAATGGCAGCTGATCAGGAAGGCAATGCTGCATTCATGAAGATTGTCAAATGCCTCAAGTTAGGTTTTGTAATCCATATTTCAGCACCTAAATAAAAGGACCAACTGAGCTGAGCATCTATTTCAATAGTGCATGTCACCACATTGGAAAATTCTCCTTACGGGAATAGCCAAAGGTGGTAGTAGCTAAAACCAAATGAAAGCGCTTTTTTTTTTTTTTTGTGGACTTGTCTACTTCTTTACATTTTTGAGAGTATTTTTAAAAAAGCTATCACTTTATTCATCACATGTATAATGTGAAAAATAATAAGCATAAAAATATTTCTCTCAATGGGTCATAAAGATAAAAAGCAAAGGTTAAAAAGAACATCAGAAGAGACATTACTTCACATATATTCACATAGGTATGAAGTCTTGAAGTGGAAGGGAACTGGCAGACTACCTTGCAGTTTGGCACTAGTACATGTGATTGGAGAGATTATATAGCTATTATCACTTCCCCTGGGGAAAAAAAGTAACACACTGCACTTTGTAACAAGATCTTGCAAAATTCACAATTTATGGTAAAGGCTTTTGCCCTTTCATAAATGATTTTTGTTGCACCTTCAGCAAGCTTATTTTCCTTTTCACTTTAGTTGTAGGAGAAAAAATATTCTCTAGTGGACAACAAAACCAATTTTCGCTAATATGAATGCTTATCTTGTGTTTGTGTACATAAATATCATGTAGACATGTTTACTTAGTCTGATAGTCCACTCTCAAAAGTTTTAAAATAATATATACAGAGTTTGATAACTCTTGGACACTCCATTTAAATTACATACAGATAAACCTTAATCTTCATTTATAACTTAAAAAAAATTTTTTTGAAGTCTTGGACAGGTTTTTATTCATGTTCTTCAATTTCAAAATCCTCTGAAATATGTTCTTTCACACAACAGTTGAAGTGTCAAAACACGGCAAGAAATGTGTCTTTGCAATATCCAATTCCTAAGACCACCAGATACCTTGCAAAAGCCATTTTTTTTCCATGATAACTGGCTAGAAGTTCTGATCCTGATAGATGATGTGCACACCAATGACTATCAATGATGTCAAGTCTGGTATTCAGCACAACATCACCAAAAGCAATTTTGAGGTATTAAATCGTACTCAGAACTGGGAATAATTTAGGCAAACACTAAAGGATTTATATAATAATCTAATTTAGAAGTATTTATCCAAGCCAGCTCATCTGAGGTATACTCATTTCTGAGACGTTTTCAAATTGCATGGTTTCTATACCAAATGAAAAAAGGACTGATGTTATTGTTGCTAAAAGAAAATCAAAGATGGGAGTTTCAGCAAACTTGGATCATACTCTCCACCTACTATGATTTATGTTTTACCTCATTTCCTAAAAGGGCGTTTATACAGGCTTCAGATGCATCACAGATGGCAGTAAGGTCATGTCCTCCCTCCAGTGCCAGCACCACACGGCCATCCGCTAGCTTCAGCAATTGCTTGGTTAGGTGACCGAAACCTAGTATTCAAATACAGTAGTGCAAATAATTAAAGCAGAACAGTTATTACTGGCATATTTCACATCTGCTGCATGAGAATGTAGAAAGCTCAAGGATATTGCACAGGGAGCGTGGGATATATTTAGTCCTGTATCCTGTTTCTGACTATGGCCCACACCAGATGCTTTGGAGTTAGGTATACGGAATTTTGTATGAGGCAGATGTGAGATAATGTCCTTCATGTTGATCCCTAATAGCTGGAGATTAGTTGAAACATGAGGTTGTCTCTCTTCTTACCATCATTAACCATTATCACCCCAGATTCTCTCCCTATTTGCACATCAGTGTAACATATATCCATGTTATTTACAGATATCTGACGTAACTCTTATGTCACTTATGACGTTAACCCATAACGTCACTTATGGCATCAATAGGACAAATAATATTTGTAGTTAAGCTGTGATACTCTAATCAAAAGTAATTGTATTTTTCAAATGAAATTTTTATTTAACAATTGCTTTTTCCTTTGTACTTGGGGTTTGAGTATAATGTACGACCATGGAGTGAAAACTAGTGGAAACATATGTTACCTCTTAGCTCTATTTTGAAGGGTTTTTGAAGGCAGCACAAGCAACTGGATCACTTATTTTGATTCAAGGTTTTGATATAAATTGAAACTGTCCAGAACTTCATAGATATCTCTACCAGTGTTTCTCACTCCTGACCAATGTTCTAAGCAATTCTGCACCACAGCCAAAAAAGATGGTAATTCATTTTATGTAGTGATCTGTAACTACATAAACACTACCACAAAGTTTTCACCTGTGATTGAAGTAAAATTAATTTATTTCATTTTTAATGACAAGAAAAAATTGCCAGAAAAAGTATTAATTTGGATACAAGATTTTGGAGAGAAGTTTTGAGGTAGTTTCCTGGGACAGCTATTGTTTTTGATTAATCTCCTTTAAGTGAGTAACAAGAAGTAAAGCTTTGAAACTACTGAAGTTAAATACCCTTCACATCTTGTTCTTAACTTTTCTGCTTGATCTGTTCTAGTTGCTTTACTGGTGATCACTACTCATTCCAGTGCATTTCCTAGCCTTAAGTCAAGCATTTAGAAGGTACCTGCTAAATCCTGGGACTCGATGAAGACAGGAAAATCAACATCTTTTTATTACTTTCCAGTGAAGAATGTAATAAAAAATTAAAAACTACCAAAAAAAGCATATTTTCTAGAGGAGTTTTCCAAGACACAGACTTAAGGCTTCATCTGGCAAACAAACAACTACACAATTAGTTCTGTTTACATCTTAGGACTTTGTTAAGCACTTGCCCAACTGCTTTTAGAATAGGGACTTTTATGATACCAGATTTGGTTTAGCTGTTCAGACAAATAAAAAAAAAAAAAAAAAGAAAAGAAAAAAAAAGCAAAAAAAAAAGCAAAAAAAGATCTATTTGCCACTTGATCTATAGGTGACCACAGAACAATTAAGGTGAAACATTGTTTCCTTAAGCCACTCAACAATCTTTTATACCATCTAAGAACTGCAGGTTTGATTCTAGCAAAGTAACTACATTGTAGTTCGAATTACATACAGGGTTGAAAAACAAATAAAATCTTAAACTCTCATTTAAGCTCAACCTTTCCTCATGAAAAAAAAAACCACCACCCAATCCTCTCTACAAAAGACCAAATTTAGACAGGATAATAAAAGCGAAGGAAGGAGTGGAATGAGGATAACCTTTGATCTTTAGCCAATTTCTACTTTCTTTTACCTAGAGGGTTTATTTCTGTCTGCATGTTACACATGTGATCTTCAGATTCATAAGAAGAGAGTGCCAACAGCATAAAGTGAGTCGTACACACAGCTTTTAAAGGAAATGAAGAAGAATGAACAGGCACAGACTCCCCACAGATACAACTCACCGTTTGGGTCTGTGAGAATTCCAACTGCACTTTTAAGACACCATTATCCTTCATGTTATACAGCTTCTGTGAAGAAGGGAAAGCTCTACTATGTTTCCCCTGCACATTTTGAAAATTTTGTATGACCACAAATGTTGCTACTGCCACGTCGTAATTTTTGGAGGTATGAGTGGCAATAAATCTAAAGACTCAATGCCTTTTTCTTCTTTTAGGCAACTATGCATAATATAACTTGTAGATATTGTTACAATGTCAGTTTGTCTGCTTGGTTTCCTAATGATTCCCCTAGTATCAGTGTTACAATAATCATCCCTGGCTGAGTCAGGATCTATGCAATGAGCCATACAGAAAGCATCTTTCCCAACAGAGATCACGGTAACAAGGTACAGTGTTGCCAAATCAAATCAACGTGATGAGGACTTTTCTTCAGTGTAATTACCCCAAGAAAGTCAAGGTGACTTGCTAGAAAGGGAGGAAATAACTTTAGCCAAGTACCAGCATTGCCTGTGACTGAATGAGTTATGGAAATTCTTAACAAAGAAACTTGGAACCTGTGTCACTGCAGCAACCTAGGAAAGATATTAGCTTCCTCAAGGAAATCCCCTGGAGTGCAGAAGTAACAAAATGGAAAGAAAGGAATCCCAGTCAAGTAATGGTTTTAAGATGGGCTGTAGCTCATGCCAAATAATTAAGAAAAACAAGAAGAAAATAGTAACAAGCACCATGAAAAGAATCAGTCATTTCCCCTGATATAAGAAGATCAAGCACATATTTGACGCCCCACTGACCAACTCTAAGGTGAGAAAGGAGTCAGACAAGCATTTTGAATCCTGGATCTTCCAACTCACATGAATTTCTAGAAATCAGCAGCGGTTCTTGGCCCTTCTACTGTGCCTGCTGACAGAGGTGCCAGCTGCGATGCTGGCTTTAAAAGATGATTTCAGTTTGGATATGTCATATTCTGAAACTGTAGGCTTTCGCAGTGGTGCATAACAGTTATAGATTAGTGGCATTTTATAAAAACAGAAAAAGTTCAGTTATAAAGTGGAAAGTCATGTTAAAACATCAGTGCTTGATTTTCAGTCCAGCCTTAAATGGGCTTTGCTTCTTTGAGGCTGCAGGTGCCTTCGGGCCATTTAGGGTCTGTATGCCTAATTCAATGACAGGCATCTATTAATCAGAGCTTGAAATGGCCTTGGCAGTATCCACAATTATTTGTGTCCATAAACACGAGTGAAAACATCACAAGTTAATAATTAAAAAAAGAAATACTATTTTAAAATTTAATCTTCTCAGTCAATAAGTGAGAAAAGATTATACACACAGGGATACTTCTCAAATCTTTTTGATGTGCTCAGTGAATTTGTAACTCAAAGAAGCAGCAGAATTTTAAAAAATTAAGCTCATGCATTGTGCCAGGAAATTGTGAGCATGGTTTTATGCCAACAATTATTTTCATAATTTCTGTAATTTAAATGTTAAAAGTACCTGTTTCCTTCACAGATCCAATATTTAGACATCCAGGGTAGAATTTGCAAATGTATTTAATATTAATTTGCTATGACCCTAGTAAAGACAATGATAAACCTTTGACTTACACAAGAAACAACATTAAAACACTACAAAGTAGTTCTCAAAATCTTACTCACTAATTGGTTTACATTTTCCTGACAAAAACCTGTGGGTGCACAATTGTACATCTAAGCAAAAAAGACTAGATTAAAATGGAAACCATTATAAACCATGTTATGTCTTGGAGAAATACACAGTATATGAGCTCTTATCTGCCAACCTTTGAAGTAAAAATATAAACTTTTAAAACAAAGACATAACATGTACTCTTTAATTATACCATTTCCTTTCCTCCAGTGCTATTAGTGGAGGAGATACAATATTCAGCCTTATGTAAGAAAATATTCTACTGTGGGAAGGCAGAAAGAGAGAAAACTAATACTGTATTATACCAATGAGCAAGCTGCCACGCTGTTATTGAAGGACACGATGTGCTGATCATTTGAATTACCACCTAAGTAATTCAGCTTTTAGTGAACTGATCTTCCAGCATAACACCAAGAGCCCTGCTTTGTTTTGTTTTGTTTTTTTCTTTTGCAACAGGTAAGCTCCCCATGTGCTCCTTCTAGTTCTGCCAAACAGCAAGGAATGACATAGGTGAAGCTTCTGGGTCATTTGACCAAAGTTGCTGGAGCAACAATACTCTACCTGGACTTACTGAAAACCTGGAAAATGTTAAACCCTATAAAAAGAGAACCAGGAGTTATTTAAGTTTTCTATTTTTGTTTTTGAGGTATCCTTTTCCTGACAACCTGAAATGGAAAGTGGTAAACAGAGAGCAGGTAAGAGACCTCATACCCAGGCCAGTTCCCCTCCAATAGACTCATCACACAACCGTGTTGTGTAGTACGGCTAGAGGAAGTAAAGCTAGCAAGTCAGTTTGTATGTACAGCCTCCCATTTTGAGAAAGAAACATTTGAGAATGAAGACAACTTGTGAATATTATTCTTCTCACATCCTTTCCTCAGCAGACAGGTAAAGGAACCATATGGATGGGGTACACTCCCAGCCAGCACCACAGCACTCCTTGTTTGCATAAGCGATCATATATAGAACTTCAATTTGCTCACCAGCAAATGTGCAAACATCCAGTTAGTGGGGACTAAACCTGCCTCAGCAGAAGACAAGCCTCTTCCCTCTCTCCCACTGTGCATAAGGAGAGCAGATGTCTCCTGCACAGTCGCTTTTTGGGTGACAGCAGGCTGAGGAGAGCAGAGTCATGGCGCTGGCCCTTGCTTAGGGGAGGCAGCTGGTGGAGGAACAAGGACACGTCAACAACCGAAACATTGGAGAAGCTTTGGAGTTATGGAGAAAGCTTCAGCTTTCTCAGCCTCAGCAGCAGGGCCCCAACAGCTCTTTCAGCTTCAGCATCTTAAAAGCTACAATCCAACCTTAAATTACAGGCAGAGTTCTGGTGAGCTCTTCTGGCTACTCGGAGCAGCCTGCAGAGGAATACACGCAAAACACAAAAACTCCACAGTCTCTGTCCTGGACCTCCAAGCATGTATTTAACTATTATTTACCATTTAATCATGTCATTACTCTCTAATTTACTTGAGAATGTGTTTTCCTCTCATTAAAACTGTTGCAATGATCGCTGCCAAAAGTCTACCCACCAGTGTTCTGCGCTCCTTCCCTGTGGTTCCTTCGTGACTATTTGATTAATTTTCATTGATATTCTTCCAACAATAGCATCTAAAATTAACTGGGTCAGTTTTTACATAACTTCCTGAGTCATCAGGCTACGTGTCCTAAATAAATATGTCCATACAGGAGTCAAATGATAATTTACCCTTCCAGCACTGTCAGGAACTAGAACATTTTGCAAAGCTTGTGTTCTATGATAAGAAAACACATTTTCTTCTCAGGTCTTAATTCAGGACCCTTTATTCAATCAAAACTTAACTTGGATTAAGTCAGATGTTTGACTCAGTTGGCAGGATGTGGCACTGAGTGAGGGGGAAAGGGAGATTTTAATGCCAAATACATTCTTATGAAAAACATTTTCCAAATGGCTGAAATTATGAATGTTAGTGTTGAGGTACCTGAATTTAAATGGTAGCCATCTGGCCTCCAGGCATTAGCTGCTGATTTCTTGCTTTTAATACCGGAGAAGGAAGCTCAGTAACACTTCAAATTACATGTCTCAAGCAGGCATTTAATTTAGATTAAATTAGACAGTAATTGTACGTTAAATAAATACCAATGGTCTCAGAAACACATTTTTTATGGATTAACAATTTATGTAATAGATGTTTTTATTGCATGCCTGTTAGTTCTACAGTAATATGTTTTTCATAATTAGCTGCTCTTTAGCTGCTACACTGAACATAACTTATTAAGTCTCTATTAAGTACATACTCAAGGATACATAGGATACCTCTTTGAAAACCGAATGATGCAAACCTGTCTCACTACAGGAAAAAGCCACCTTGACAATGCTCAGGAGGAAAGTCTGGGCATCTTCAACTCTCTTGAGATACATGTATATCCAAGCCTGTCACACATTCCACTGCATTTGCTTAGTCCTCTGGGAAGGAGGAACTTGTACACCTCCACCACACAATGGCAGCACTGGCCACCTGACAAAATGTTCCTCAGAGAAAACACACGGAGGAAAAAGACTCCCCCAAACTCTTCTCCCAACTAATTCATATTTAAAAAAAAGGAAGGGATTTCTTTTGTACCTTGTATTATCAAGCAGTAGGGATTCTGCATCCTCCAGGAAAGGTCATAGCAATGTACAAAATAATGATGATGTTTTCAGAGTTGTTATAACGCTGTCATGTGGATTCAGAGGGAAAATATTCAACCACAGATTTCAGCTGCCAGAATCAAAGCAGGAACCTCTGGATATTCCCAAAACTGTTTTTAGCCCTGTTCTTACTAGCTATTTGCTCTGTACCTTCTTTTCTTCTCAGTTTCCTCATATTCTCTCATCTCTAACCCATCTATCACCTGGCCCAAGTAATAATTTTTCCACTGTCCTGCCATCTTCCCTTTTTTTTTTTAATGTTGCTTCCTATATAGTAAATCCCCTACCAAGTAAAGTTGGCCAGGAAGCAAGATTATTCATCCCACAGAGTTCTTCAATGTTTTTCTCAGGAACATGTAGCTGTTCTGCATCAGGAAGCAGAAGCCAAGCGGGGAAATGTAGAACTGCAAACAGCAAGGTGGCTTTTCAGAAACTTGGATTCAGATCTCCCTGAAAAAGGCTGTTGCTTCACCTAGGAGGTGAGGGGATTCTCCATGGAGTTTGAGGGGCTCTGGGTTTTTTGCTTTTTCTTTCTTTCCTTTTTTTCCCCTTGGAAATTAAAAATCCCTCTAAAGGGATTCTATGGGGACAGTCTAACCAGACTGATAATTATCTACTGAAAATCTGTCCCACATATTGTGAAATCTGCCAAGCTGATAGTGCAAGTGGTAGTACTGTTATCATGATAACTTCTTCCAAATCTGATCAAGTTGCCTGTTTAAACTGATATACAATATATGCATCTGATGTTACAAATTACAGATGATTAAATCTCCAAATCTGAGTCCAGACTCAGTAAGGGGTTGGCTAGAAAACAAGACATCTGATAAAAAAAAATAATTCAAAGTATGAGGAATTTGTTTCTAATCCACACTGGAATGAAAATCAGATACTACTATTGACTATCCAAATAAATCAGTGAGCTTGATTAGGTTTGGAGAAGTTTATTATAATGCTACTGCCTATAAAATCAACTTGACACATTTTCAAAATATGTGGGGCTCAGTTTCTGCTGTTATAAATGAGTATAGCTGAAATGTGGGCACTGAGTTATGACTGAAAACAATCTGATGGGAAGATCTAGTCTTATTTCTTTTTTTAACTGATGAAAAGCCAAGTCAGTTAATTTTGAATTGACCCGAGAGACTAACACAAAGAATCTGATTTAAAGCCCATCACTCAGAAGCTGAGAACTGACTGCCATTTTCTGAAGATGGTCTACAAAATTCTGCCAAGAAAAGCAGCATGGACTGAATGATCTTTCCAACATATACAGTTTCTCAGAGTCTACAAATTAAGGCTCTCACTTTATTTGCAGTCATTTATTGACCCTGCCACATCAACACATCACATTAAATTAAGGGCTAGTTCTTTAGCCAGTGTTAATCAGCATACACTATTGTCTAAAGACCTGGCCTCCAGATGTGGATCATTCATCGTTCCAGTACTAAGGACATAGATATAATAAGCATATCAGGGATGGGTTCTTGTAGGTGGATATACTTGAGGTAAATACTCTATTTCCTAACCAATGTGGCATCAAGTCTCCTGGTGAACTCAGTATTAGCATCAGAGGCCTAGTGTCCCTCAGGATTTGGATCATGTTTAATAAACATGATTTTATAATATCAGGAGGGAATAAGGCAGTGCATTTCTAAGGGATTACTGTACATCTCAAGTAGTTACTCACTTTCCCTTTGGCCTTGCGCCTGTTAACCCCACCTGACATATGCTATAATCACCCAGAAATGCACTGCCTGTCACCACTTATTGAAAAGGTAATGTGTAAAACTCACTAAAGGAAACAGTATTGAAACTAGGTTTGGGGTCTGACTCCTTACAGTCTTCTGATTAATTGCAATTTCCAAGTAAAATACATTGAGCAACTTTCTATTATGCTGTTCTCTTACAAAAACGTGTAAGAATTAAGGATGTGATTTCAACTCATACAACAGCCTCTTTGTCTCTTTTCATACTATTAAAAGGACACACAGATGCTTTGAAATGGTGGGTAGAAGCCCACAGATTAAAAGACACTGTAGCTACCATTTGAATGACATACGTGGCTCTATCCAGCTTTCTTCCCAAATGGAGAAGTCATGTCAGAACCTTGTCATTCATGTCATTACACAGCAGAATTTGCAAGAGCCTTAACGTGCTGGGAGCACAAGAAAAGGTGATGGGGAACTGCATGGGTCTCAGGTGAAGGCAGGACTGACACCGCTTTGTTCTGATGGACAGGAGGTGGAAATATGTAGAAGATATTTTTATTGGCTGTTCCTCAGAATGAAGTATATGACCCATCCTTATCACAGATATATAAAATTTTTAAAGAATGAGAGTAAAGATGTTCTTTTTTTTTTTTTTAAGATGTTAGGGCCAGGTTCAGCTCCTGGGTGAATGAGAGGGCTTCATGTACAATACAACTTGTGATCTGGAACAGGTTAATTGGAATAGGAGTGGCCTCTCTGTTTCCCCAGAAATTCTTCCCCACAGAAACACATATGAGAACAAAATCTTTTCTTATAATATCGAATATCTCATCCCTGTCTTTCCTGTCTTCTGACACACAATTCTCAGAAGGAGGCCTTCTATGAGCTTCTGCTCAAGCCATGACCCACTAATTACTGCTCGAGAACCGGCACTCCAGAAACTCTCACGAAATTCTTCACCCAGTGTTTTTCTACCTTTTCTTAGGGAAACTTAAAGCAATGAAATAAGCATGCAGGTGCATCGTATCAAGGTCTGGGTAAAAAACACCTTCAGGTGGCTGAGCAGATATGGAGTACTACTTTCTAGATTTTCTCAGAGTGAGGAGTGGAGTCACTCAGGAATGATCTGATTCTGCAAGATCCGTAGGTAAGCAAATGATCACTCTCTCTCCTGCATGATAGCAGTATTAAGGGAAGCTGACAGACCTAAAATAATCGGTCTTCATTGAAAGTTAGAAACATCAAGACAAACAATGACATTTCTGTGCTACACTCAGTCCTAAATGCAGCTAACTAGTGTCAAGGTAATTTGAGGACTCCAGATGTTATTACAGCTGCATTACCACAGTCATCTTAGTCATTCTCCTTAAAAGTGGGAAGTTCATAACAGGGCAAAAATAATTCATTCAGTGTTAAGATATTGTTTCTTGAGCAACATCAGTAATTTCTTCTTCAAAGGAAAGCAGTATATTGGCTTTTCTAAATGGAGACACTGAAAACCTACTACTAGAATAGCTACTGTTTCTCCTTCCAGAGTTTTAACAACTAGAAATAAAATAACCTGCTGTCAGAGCTCAAAGCTCCCCAGCGGCTCCAGAAACTTAACAAACAACGTATACCAAACTGCAACACCAGGATTACGTTTATTCTTCCTTCTGACAAAGCTGAAGAGCCACACCACCTGAAAACTTGGGCAAAAATCATCCAAACTTCATATCAAAGCCCCTTAGAAACCTTTGACAACAAAGGTTTTTGACTGTCTCACTACAGATAAATAGAGAAGCTCAACAAGGAAAAATATCAAACTCAGAACAGCTCTGCTCATCAAGGGATATAGTGGTCACTCCAGCAGAGAAGGATGCACTTTTTAGTCATTCTTAGTTTTGGCCAAAGTGCTGATTTCATTTCATAAAAAAACGGTCACGGACCAAAATTCTAGCATCTTCCCACTGTTTTTACATGAATATTACAACAGGACACTGTGTTAGAGGGAATTAATTAATTAATTACACATGCGAGAGAAAGATGAAAGAAGACAAAAAATGAGACATGAGAGAATTGGGGAAAGGATAAAAGTATATGTTGTGTTAATAAAAGAGACTGTTATTAAATAAGATGACAAATAAATACATTTGTGATTAAAGACAATAGAAGCATGTAAGTGAAATTACTGGATGACTGGGTGGATAATTATGAACAAATATTAATATGAAACTAAACATTGTCAAGGAATTAGATTTTTTTAAAACCATCAGGAATGGTCAGAAAGTAAAGAGAGCAGAGAATACTTATGACCTTACTTCTGCAAAGGGATGCAGAGCATTTTTGAATTTCTCTCCAGGGATATACTCTTGTATCTTTTTATACACAGAAAGGTGAGGCAGTACAACAGCTATATCGACATGAAAATGATTCAGATTTTGTCTGCAGTGACCTCTGAATTCCTCAGTGACCGGTTACTAACTCAAACAAGGTCTAAACATAGGCAGCTGGCACTGAATTGAAAATACAGTGTGTTTCAGGTGACAGGTTTGTAAGTGTAGCCAAAAACATTAGTGATAACACTCAAAGCAAATAAAGTATTTCACTAAGCAGGTACTTGACCATAAGCCGGTCTCCCTGGGAGCAATCACATCACTTGCCATTTATTCAGACATACTACCATACTGTCACAGAGACAAAATCTGAAGTAATCCCATGGCTGCAATGGATTTATACCTCTGGAACTATAAGCAAAATTTGGCCAAGTAAGTGCAAACGTTTCTCTTAATTGTAGTAAAATAAGTTTAGAAATTGTGAATGAAATTCACATTAAAGTTCAAATGTATATTTGGAGATCCACATTTTGTCAACCTGAAGAGATATTTTACAGTGAATGCACAATGGTTTCCTGAACTCATCTGGACTCAAGGAGTCAACAGCAGTTGCTCCTTCTAACCTTTTAGCTATTTGTGCATCTTACCAGACTGTGCTTTGTTCTAGCACTTCATCACAAATAAACTCAAACTGCCTTTCCATATATACAAATCCTTAGTGGCAGTGGAAAGGGTGGCTTCTGTCTCCTTCCCAGGTGTTGTGTGACTCCATCTCAAGGTGATAAGCCCTTGCATGCACCTAGCCCAACTTGGTGCAGCTCAAAGATGGCCTGGAAGTCTTTTTAACAAAGATCACAAACAAAAAGCTTTAATTTTCTTTTCCTCATACCCCTTTTGAACTCAAACAGTAAATCCACATATTTATTACAACACTTGCAAGGACTTAATGCTCAGATCTGACTAGAAAACATGTCTGGGGACAAGTGCTTGCAGGGAGGTAGAGAAAAAACTCATTTCAAAACTGAAGATGAGTTTTGGTGGTGGTAGCTATTAATAAAACACATTTCTTTAATGATAAAATCTATACAAACCAGAGTAAGACTTGCAAGCTGCTTATTCAAGAGGTGTGAAATTCACCATGGGCCCGCAGGGCTGATACAGGTGTGAGTGAGCAGGTGTGTGGTTGCAGGTAGAGGGGGATGTAAAAAACCAGTGTTTTTTTGCATCTTATTCTGTTTCAGTTGCCCAAGAAACATGCAGGAATAGTCCTTGTGACCCCTTCAAACCAGGATGCACTTTTTGTACATGCTGTACTGGGTCATCCTGTATCCTCACCGTGTCTGGAAATGCTCAAGAGAAATTTGTTTCAACATGACTGTTATCTGTTCTATGGGACTACTATATAGTGCATGCAATTTAATATTTGGATCAGAGCTCTGACTGAATTTCTGGCTGGGCTTGTCATGGCCAGTTGCGATGCATAAGTGACTTGCTGGTTGATGTTATTAATTCAACAATAAGAAAAATAAACATTTTTATTTAATCTGAAATTAAGATTCAAGAAACAAGAAATCTAAAGCTGCACAATGCCAGCTTTGTATCAACCACTTTTAATAACAGAGCTCACGGTGTTTAGGATTAGTTTTCATCATAGAAAAGAGGATAACAGAAAAAAAAATTATATACAGAGAAATGTTAGAGGAATATTAATTTCCTCTATTTTTTAGATTTAGGCAGAAACTTTGAAGTTAGCATTTATGACTGGTTTAGTTGCAACCTGAACCTGGCCCTCTCTATACTGAGAAAAGCAAAGGTCCAGAATAGTAGATGTTCATTTAATTAACAACTCTATCTTAAAGCATATGCAAAAGGAGTCCATTGTGCAAGCAGTCATAAATCTCACTTGGCCTAACTTCAGAGCAATTGACCTTACAACCCAAATAATGTTTCTTTGTACACAGTTTTTATATACAATTTCTAGATTTACTGTTTCAAAAGAAGAGTGTGTAAACAATTTCAGCTGAGCCCAAATTGAGCAACTTATTCATCCTACAGCTGGATGGAAGTTTGCGCCAAACTGGAAAACTTGTTCTGGAAAGAGTTTCTATTGATGCTACTTTCAGTGGATCCAGATTCAAATTTTTCATTTATTTATTTTCACATGCTGCTGATATCTCAATTAGGAATTAAACGAGGAGGAGAGAAACAACAAGTTTTAGCAGTTCATTGGATAGCAAAGAATACAATAGAAAAAGGTAACGACACTTTCCTAGCCAAAGAATATTCCCTTGTCAGTCATCAAAGGACTGCTACAAATAAAAAATTCTGAGGACTTCTCCAAGAAAAAGGCAGAAGAGAAAACACAGGCAACATAAATGTAACTTCTATTTGCTCTCGCTCTAATTACCTAGCATCTTGATATATCTTTTGTCTATCAACAAAATTTCAGGCCACATTTTATTGTTTAATATGCATAGCACACATATGACTTCCATATATGTGTTCTAGGTGACATGTATATGGAAACAGTGACAAATCCCTTTACTTCTTTAAACATTGTAAAGCTGTTATTAGAAAATTTACCAAAAATAAAAATGTGTTATTTATATCAGTAGTGTGCATTAAAAATCTCAAAGTAACTGGCTCCAAGATGAATCTTGCCAAACTTCGAAATCCATATATGGGAGAGGCAACTTTAGCACTTAGTAAATATAAAAAAAATCTGTAATTAACCCCAAGAGATTCTTCAAATGTCTCTTAGGCTCACAAGGGTTTTTGGTCAGCCACTTCTGGAGAGCTCTGGTTCTCTGAGTCAGCCTCTGGAGTCTCCCCTGACCATCTAAGAGATCTGTGCTTTCAATTCAGACACCAAAGTTGGGTGGTTAAAGTTAGGGCAGCCCAGAACATCTCAAACACACTAGGAAGTTATCCCTGTCCTCATATTATATGTAAGTATGGCCAATCTTTTATACATTATTAGACCTGATTGAAGTATTAATTACAAATAAATAATTCAGATAGTGTAGCCATGCTTCGTGTTCATAATACTGTTTGTAAATGTGTTAGTGCTTGCCAAATGTTATGTTCATAAAGTTGTTTGTGAAGATATCTGTTAGCATTTGCCTAATGTTAATGTGCAGCTCAGAGTCTCCCTGCACACTGGTTAGTTTGACTTCCTAACCTTAATTATACATCTCTTATTAGTGCTCATAAAATGACATCCTATGGTATCTGCTTTCTTAATGTGTAATTGAAACTTTATATACAACAGAATAGGGATTAATTAAGATAAAGTGGTAACTAGTAAATAACCAGCTCTCTTGATCACATAAATATCCAAGAGTCTTTGCAAAGAAATATCACTCCTCAGACTTCAATGAGAACATAAATTAGAGCCTGTGACTGTTTCTTAATAGGAAATGAAAAAGGAACATGAGCAGGGATGGGATGAATGAGTTTTAAAAGTCAAAGAAATGTTTACTGAGAAGAACAGCATTTGCATTCCTATTTTCCTGGGCCACTTGCCCCTTTTGCAACTGGATAAAACAAATGAGTCAATACAAATCAAGGCAACTTAGTAGAAGAACAGCAAATGGCCATTGTAAAAGTAAATGCCAGAGGAAAAAGGATGCCACAAAGGCCCCAGTCCTGCAATTTTTTCTGCAAGCAGATTTAACCGGTGTACTCTGGCCAGACACCTTTGGAATCAGACATTCCATTTCACTTAAGGAGAGAAAACAGCAAGATCATGTCCAAAGACAGTAAAATAAAATGGGATAATAACTTGACCTGTTACAAAGTTCATATTTTGAAAAGAAAATAGTGGAAAACTTGCACAAACAATTTTTCATGAGAATCTGTCCGTTCTTCAACCATCTTTATGTGATAAACCAGGAATGTTATTCTTTTCTTCATAGACATACTGCCTTGTTTTCATCGATTTACTCTGACTGTTAAGGAGCCTTGCAGAAAACAGTGAATAAGCTGAGAATTTATGCAGTACATATCCATTATCAGAAAAATCACTGCAAAGTTTCATTTTCCCCCTTGCCTGTCTGAAAAAACTGCAAGACAGCCAAATACAGGTGTTCAGATATATTCAGACAACACACTTTTTTCTTTCTCTCTTTTTAATATAATATTTTGTCATTTACTCTGGTGAAAACATTATGGTTGGTAAAGTAAGATCAAGCAATAATTCTAATTTTTTGAAGACTTTAAAGCAATTTTTGGAGAAATATGGGACTTTAGACAGCACATTTATTTAGTTTTAATTTTTGTGCTGTCATACATCAGCACTGAAGTCCTGATTTAGAACACATGCAGCTTGCCTTTGAAGTTTGGGCTGGTTTTTAACAATGGCAAAAAAAGATATAAAGAAATTAAACAGCACCAAAAAAATCATAAACCAGGGCTTTTGTGCTTTTGATTTATATATTGTTTTTCATGTTTGTTTAAAAAAAAGCTTTATTCTCAATAATCTTTCATGGGAAGCTTTGCTCTGACATACCTTTATTCATCTAAGCCTTTTCTTCTGTGCTGACCTTTCTTTTCTCTTTCCTATCCCCCCAAGTCTCTGAACAGTGTTTTCTAATATTGTTCCCATTCAGGAGCAAAATGAGTTTATTGGAATTCTTCTGAAAATTGCAAGAATGGAAAATGCTCAGTGATATGCTAAACTGATATTTCTGGATGAAAGCAATAAATATTCCAAGTAAACAGGGCCACCACATGAAACAGCTTTTTTCTGCTAGTACTTGCTGGACTCCCCTTCTGGGTTGCGCGTGTGCAGTGGTATACATGGTCCTTTTGGTCAAGTTACACAACACTGGCATTTTCCAAGGGAGTGCATGAAAGCTGATAGTTGCCGTTGTTCATTTTTGTCTAATGCGTTGTAATGAATAGGAGCCAATGCCATATTTATTTGTTCTGTGGCCAGCTTTTTCCTGTTTTTCTCTCTCCCTTTCAGCTTAAGGATTAAACTGTTGAAACGACAACAAAAACACCACAACTGGCTTTATAGGTTTTTTCCTCCTTAGGGTCTTCCATTCCCTGGAAAATTTTAGTGTGTACTGGTGTCATCTAAAGGTACCGACACCATGTGCTGCTAAGACTGGTTTTAATTGCAGTCTACCTTCAAAAGATATTGAAAGTAATTTCTAGACAGACCAAGTCCTGAAAGCGTCCAGATGTTTGAAGCAGAACATTAAAAAAACCCATAATTCTTGATTGTCAGCCCAAATATATATGTGTACAGTACCAGTGTGTATGTGTAGAAGGATATGTGCAGGGCATTTATGATAGCTGAGGGAGTTGGAGAAGCAGGGGCTGACAAGGGAGCTGGACTTTGTCTGAGGCATCGCAGCAAGGTTAACAGCTGCGTATCGGGAGTTTTCTGGGGACCTCCTCACTCACTGTAGGTCTTCCCTTACCTTCACCATCTCATATCCATATGCTTAATCTCTGCATCCCTTCTAAAATACTGCTTGCTCCCAACAGTGAAATAATGAGAGCTGCATCTAAGGAGAAAGTTCTTTTGCATTCCAGCTCATTCATGGGTTAATGGAAAATAACAGAACCAATAGAATCTCCTATCACCAACATTGACAGCTGGATTTATGTCAAAATAGTTTTTACCAGTGAAGTGTAGTGGTAAGTTTATTGCAAAGACACCTCTGAGTTCCACAGTACCTCTCTTAGAATTCATATGAAGAACTCATGTCAAATTTTGAATGAACATAGAAGGTTCTACAGTTTATTTTATTTTTATGGAATTTAACTAACAATTTTAGCAACACGGTCTGTGTTAAGAGAACACTTGTTTATGATTTAATTTAATTTCGTATTTAATCCATGACATTTCTACATCTTGAAGCAAATACTTCTGGATGGAAAAAGATCCCTTGACTTTAACATTCATCAGGGTTCTTCTCTTCTACCTTTAACCAAGGAAAAGTCTTGCCTCTGTTACTCCTCCAGGCTAGTTACTACGCAGTGGAGAGAGAAGAATCTCCCCAGGAAGATCTGTTGCACCAATTTTCAGAAAAGTTGGAGGTCTCTTTGGAATTAAACACCTCTCTATATTGACTGTCATGGACAAATCTGGACTTATTAAGATGTATAATGTTCAGAAAGCCAGACTTAGAGAGGGGAAGCTCATGTATGGCTCTAAAAGACTATTTACATCAAGGCAGGCAAAATTTGCTTTAATTTACCAAGGTCATGCTTTGGCATTTTGAACACAGTATGCTCAGTGAGAAGCTTCTCAGGTAAATATGAAATTAGAGGTGAATACATTTAGATTAAGTAGACTATGCCTCTGTTAATACCTCAGTAAAAATTACTCTTGCTAGGGATTTTGTACATCACAGAGCCCTGTTTTCAAATACTTTTCATTTTATTTAAGCAAGTTATAATACTAATATAATCATACAAAATTGGTATATTA
This sequence comes from Phaethon lepturus, assembly GCF_000687285.1. Lineage (NCBI taxonomy): Eukaryota > Metazoa > Chordata > Aves > Phaethontiformes > Phaethontidae > Phaethon > Phaethon lepturus. The sequence goes on from NW_010529942.1 coordinate 59,247, forward strand.
ATTAAATAGTTACTAGGAAATTATTTATTAAAATATTTTCTATATAATAATACTATGTAATAGATTTATAATAAGCATTCAAATCTCAAGCTAGTAGGGGTATTTTTACACAGAAATCATAGAAATGATGTAGAAATTATGGTTGTTCTACTTGTAACACGGAAGAAGTCATATTAGCATGTCATACTAATAAACTTTTTATCTTTAAAGCCTGTTCATCTATCAACACCTTGTAGAATATTTCCAGATTCGTAAACTTTTAAAATAATTGTACGCAGACAGAGGATTTCGATGCCAAATTTTTTCCATTACTCCCAGTAATAACTCCAGAGACAACACGTCTTCTGACTCAAAATATTTGTTGTCCTGTCAACCCACTTTACACCTTGCTTTCTTTGGCTAAGAAATACATCATCAGCTCTTTTAAGCTGTGCTCAGTACTTAGCTCAATCTCCCCTAACACATTTATTCCACTCTCCCTTTCCCTTGTATCTCTTCTCTGCTAATAACATGATAAGAACCTGGTAAGTGGTATGCATTTACCAAGGTGGCTTTTAGGTATCCCAGGAAGAAAAAGGAATTTGGCCATTTGTCCAGGTGTTTTAGAGGTTAAGCCACCCGGTCACAAGAATGGCTCTAGCTCAGATGTCTGACGTCCAGGCACGCCATCCTCACACCTGGGATTTCCCAGGCTGAAACACCGGAAAATGTCCTCCTCCATCATGAATTAATTTGCTGCTCTCAAGCCCTTTCTCTCAGATTAGCAGTTCACATATCTCTAAAAAGTGCCACCATAAATATCTATATAGCTTCAAAAAGGAGATATTTGAAAGAGGGGAATGATTGCTTACTTTAGAGAGATAAATTGAAGCAAATGAAAATCAAATCTCTAGGGACAGGCCCCAAGAGTGAAATCTGCACCGATCAATCTCCCAAAGGTATAAGTGCCACAAGTCATTGATCTGACACTAAGACAGAAGGTTCAGTAGCATAGTGATATAATAAAATAGACTAGGGAATATTCATGTAGTAGTAAGAGGCCTTTTCTCTGAATTTTTTTGATTGTATCCTTATTTTTGATGCTCTTCTGAAGCAGAGTCTACTACTCGTGCATCTGTTTTCTTAAAAGCTAAGGAAACATTCAGAACAAACCAATATATTTCCCAGATGCACTTTCACTAGAGTTTTAACAAAATAAAAAATAAAAACATGTACTGTGCAAGGACAGTGTTATCCAGTTGACTAAATTAAGTAGTTGAGTCACTATGACAAGAAGGATGGGCATATTTTGAAGAAAAAAGTAGGTTATTCAAGACATGATGTTTGATATCTGGTTTATGATATTCTAATTGTCAGTAGTCTTCCAAAGCCAAAAGACTGCTATGGTCTTTCAGATGAAATATATCCAGAACAGTGCTGACTGTTTACTCAATTAAATATATCTTCTCACTTTCTGCTTGAAGTATATGTCCTATTGTGGAATGTGACAAGTTCTGATGGTGAGTGTGCACCATGCTAGAGGTGACTGTATGAGTAAAGTGGTTATGCTACAGGTACCCTAGTTATGTTACAAGATGGTCAGTTCCGTTAAAATACAAAATTTTCCTTGAATGTTAGACTGGATATTAGGAAAAATGTCTACTGAGAGAGTGATCAAACATTGGAACAGGCTGTCCAGTGAGGTGGTGGAGTCACCATCACTGGAAGTATTCAAAAGACGTGTGGATGTGGCACTTCAGGACATGGTTTAGTGGGCATGGTGGTGTTGGGTTGATGGTTGGACTTGATGATCTTAAATGTCTTTTCCACCCTTAATGATTCTGTGAAATATAATAAAAAATCAGACCAATCATCTATAAATCTTTTAAAAAAAATTATGCAAAAAATGAAAATTAGCAGTATCTTCTTAGTTTTCTTTTTTAACCATGAAATGCAGATTGCAAGAAGGAAACTCTTATTTGGTCTGAATGGAAGACACGCTGCTTATTTTATGTTCTAAATTTTTTTCCTCTCCTCTCCTCTCCTCTCCTCTCCTCTCCTCCTGTGATAAGTACTAAATTTGATCAGGTAGATTCAATTTCCCATTCTTTTTTGAAAGCATTACGTAAAAACTTATCTTCATTAAGTGCCACTGGGAGTCCAGCACCACATAACTAATCAGAGAATTCAGTAGCTTCATGTCCATGTGATGCCTCAAGTTCAAAGGAGACAAAGGCATCCTGTTTGGTGTTTTGTTTCACTCAAGCTATTAAAACTGCACAGACTCCTTTAAGTGTTTTTTAAAGTGATCTTCTTTATTCCCTATCAGTAACCTCAACCATTATAAAAACCAGTGCCCATTTAGACAATTTTTGAAATTTGTAATGTGATTTGGAAAAAAACCCCAAGTGATTCTCAGTGAATTGGAAGGACTGAAATTCCTCGTGGATGCAAACATTTCAGATCCACTACTTTTTCCATACCCCTTAAAGACCTTGGCTTAGTAATTCTGTTCAACTTTTGTGACCTCAGTGTTTTTCCTCAAAAGGCATGCTGGGAAGTTCCCAGAGGTGTGCACTGTGTGTGGGAATGTATACACCCAAAAAGGGTCAAAAGAAAAAAATTACATGTTTCAGAACATATGCACTGTCTTCATGTATATTCTGCAAAGTTACAGTTGATGCAGTTGACACCACTAGGAAAATAAAGTTTTGTTCCCAAGGTCATATAAACATCACAATTTTTTTTTGTAACTCCTTTGATGTAGCATATTTGTTAATTAAATTACAAGTTTTGAAATAACATCTTATCACTTGATCAATAGATTTGCCTTACTGTGTTTCCCAAGGTTTTGTGAAGGTTTAAGAATGTTGATTACTTGAATGTTTGGGAGAATGAAAAATTACTTTTAACCTGTTTATTCTGGCTTCTGACGTTTCAATATTACTAAGTTTGACTTTGCCACTTTTACTTGTGTGCTAAGATGCTTTGAAACATTGGGCATAAATATACACCTAATTTAAAGCTGATTACACAAAATTTCTTGAAATTGTTGGTAAGTTTGTTAGTACACAGGGCAGTCATATTCAAACATGACTTTACTGCAAAGTTGATCCTCCAATGTAGGAACCATAAAAGAGGCTTCCTGTACTTTGAAGGAATTATAACTTTCAGCTGAAAATAAAGGATTTATTTGCAATAGTCATATCTGAGGCTACAGATACTGTCTTTTTAAAAAGAAGTAAAATAGATACAAATAAAAACAGTTGGATTTGATTTGCTACTAGTCAATACATCTTTCTACAAAAAATAATCTTGTTCATTTTTTCCATTGTTTTTGTAGAAATTGTACATTTTTAACAGAAAGAAATAATAATGCCTTTTGCTTTTAATTTAAAAAAGGAAGAAATCAATATGAAAATTTTCAAAATAAAACATATTTGTGAAGATATATCAGTTCTTAAACTGACATTTATATATATCTCAATTTTAAAATTAATAATTTCTTTTGGCAGCATAAAAATACTATGCAAAAAAATTGCCAGTTATTCTTTGCAAACCTTGAACATTGATTAATAATAAGAAAAAGATGCAGAAACACATACACAATATACCTAAACTCCAACCGTAAATGAAAACATAAATTATGTGGCAATACATGTGAGTAATCATCTCTCTATACAATGCAATCACTGAATTCATATTTGACGTTAAGTAATCACATTAAGGAAATAATTTTGAAGCTAGCACACTTAAAACCCAGACATTTTTTTGAAGCATACATTCCACTGTTAAACGGAACAGCTTTCTTTTGTTTTGCTTTTAGAGATTGCTAATCCTTTTTAAGTAAAAAACAGATTTAGAAACCAGGTCTCACAACCCAACTGCACCTGAATGGATGCAATGCCAAACACTGAAAAGTTTTTGGTCACCATATAGCTAAACAACCAGCCATTTTTACAGAGAAGATTCTTTAAAAAAAGGGATAAGAATATGGATCAAAGAAAACAAGTATTTAATTCATGTTAGCATTTCCTATGGTAAGCAGAAACCAGGAAGTAACTCAATTTTGATTAACTAGCAATATTTTATAGCTCTGGATACATACTTGTTTTTAGTTTCTCCTTCCAAAGATGTTCCAAGATCTGTCCCTTGGTCTGTTTTAGTGTGTATGAATCATAATCAATGATGGGAAGAAAGGAAGGAATCTGAAGTAAATAAATTACTACTAAATGCATTTCAAATAGATTTATTTTACAGCAGAATTACTCCTTTTTCTTTCCAAGTTAATTCTATAAAACTTCAGGAATTATTTAAATAAAAGCTTTCTCATGTGAATATGCTTTTGAAGAGTTTTTAGTATGTGTTTTTGTACCATATTAATACTTACAATGTAAGGTCTGTCCCTGTAAACTTTACTTATTTTACTAAATCTTTATCAGGTTGGTGGAGTGGTCTAAATCAACAGGACTGCTCAAAGTGAGTAAAACCTTTTGGGATTAGGACCTACATTCTTGCATTTCCAGCAATTTTATGGCAATTAGTTGGTATAAGCAAGAACAATTTCCTTAAAAAAACCACCACCACCACCACCATCCCCCAAAACAACAAAGGTAATTAAAATGCTGGTAAAAAAGTAGGGATTTTAAAAAAAATGTGCCAGTGTTGGCAACTTGCACCATTTTATTGCAGATTTCATGGTATTAAGTGTTTGCATTAAAGCTATTATAATCATGAGATTGCAATGGAATCTCACTGTTCAGTTGATAAAGAAATGGCTGCAGGGAAAAGCTTAAAATATGAAGGAAGTGTGTCCTGGGAGCTCCACAATAAAAAGAAATCTGGGTAGAATTTTAATAACTCTTACAATATTTTTGAGGTCTGAAGCAGTGGTTTTTAACTTCTAGAATTGGGAGTACTGGTATTCTATTTGAACAATTAATCAAGGTGCAAGCAGCCTGTGTGGTGCTGCATAATATGTGACTTTTTGAAATTATTGCCATGAACTGATGTTTTAAGTTTAATCACATGGATAAGCACTCATTTGCCATTACCCACAAACAATTAAGATACGTTATAAGTCCTATTTTAATAATTTATTTTCTTTGAGCTGATAGTACCTTGAACTTAACTTTTAAAATTTTATTTTATATGTTTGTTTGGGTAAAAAACCCGACACAACAGCAACTAAGACAATTGCCTGGGATCAAAGCTAAAAATACCATGAAAATCTCTTCAGATCAGTGAAGAACTGCTGGTGCTGATACCAGTCAGACCTGAAGTGTACTTGATACTGGGATAGTGTGAAAAAGATGAGTTTGCAGACCAAAAAAACAGATGGCCCCTTATCACCCCATGGGGCTAAACACACAAGAGCAAACTTCAGAGACGCCTTACCTTTACCCTGTCTGTCTCTATCAGGAGAGACTGTTATATTAAGGGTTATTGCCTCTCTAGCCCTCCCTGTGATCAGCTTTTGAAGTCCATGGCCAAGAGGCCAGTGTGAGAATATCACCCCAGATAAGAGGTGTTTGCTCTGTGAAATATTCAGGACAGGAATCCATGGACCCCATGGTAGCTCAGCAGGGAACCACAAACTCCAGCTAATATCTTCTAATCCCCTGTTGGTTTGAGAACTACCCATCATAAAAAGCATAACTGGCTGTTTATTTGCGCAGGCAAGAGATAACATCTTAAAGTTACAGTCTGCCTTAAGTAGTGGGGATGTGAAGCCCAAAGAAAAGAACCATCCAAACTCATAATCAGAATTGTGTGTTCTCCCTTCTTCTCTGCCTAATGAGATGTAAACATTTTGGCTGGTGTCTCTTTTGAAAGATATTAATCAAATATATTGGTTAGAAATCACAAAGGATAGTCCGGTCTGCAAATTACATGTCTTCTTTTATGGCATTCTGAAGCTGTGAACAATATGTTAAAAATTTTCCCATGGCGCAACCAAGTAAATACTTGTGGCACATTTCTATTTATTACAGAGAATAGTTAAATTCTGAGACATAAATCATGCTCTTCTACTAAAGGCTTTACAAATTCCCAAAGACAAGCCTAATTCCCAATGCAACGATGCTATAAAAGATCAGACACTTTGTTATGGAGAAATCCACATTTGGAGATGTCTTTCAACAATTTTCTCTCAGGACCCAATCCTGTGAAAGGCACATGCAAGTTGCTGAACACTGTGTCAAGCTCCATTAGTTTCAAAATGGCCCTAAAAACTTCTATTTAATTTGTTGTATTTAAATTGTAATCTGACAAGTTTAATACTGCCTAAGCAAAAAAATTCTTTTCCTTTTCTTTCTTCTACTGAATGACAGTCTTTTGGTTTCAATAAGGAAAAAGATTTCATAAGTTTAAATTTCAAAACTGAGAGAAGATGCCACCAACTTTACCTTTTTTGTAGCCCTGACATCAATTATTGTCATTAGCCAATGTCACTATTGTAGTATGAAAGAAAAAATAACAAGAGGTAGGTGAAGAGATAAGGGAAGATGACCGAAAAGGGAAAATAATTCTTAATGGTTCTGTAGATCTTTTCTTCGATTGTAATCTATCCTCTGCCCTGTCCCCAGCAACTGTCCTAAATCAAGGAATTGGCACCTGATGCATTCTGCAGATGGATCAGCACTGTATATCTGGAACATGGTATACAGGTGGTTTTTCACTTGCATGAGTTACTTAGCTAGCCAGCAGACACATCTTCTGTTTGTGGGGCAGGAGTGGGAGTGGAAAATGGAAATTTCTACTGTCTGTTTTACAGAAAGAAGGCTAAGTGAAAGAGCAGGTCAAATCAGCACTTATTTATTAATATTTCTAATTGCTCTCCCTTCCTGCTTAGGTAGACCCTTTCTGGAAGACATACCAGTTAACCAAGAGAGTCATTGAAAACACTGGGCAATAACAAAATCAATGCTAAGACTTCTGAATCCTTCAGACGTGTTTAAAATATGTATTAAGTTAGACATGAGTGCCCCAAGGTCTGAAGATGAGGATTTCCCTGGCCTCAGTAAATGAGGCGATTGTTCACTGATCTGTTTCTCTTGGTTCAAAGCCATCATCCAAGCCATTGACACATGCTTACTTGACAGCATTTGAAGGCAGATTCCTCAACCCAACATTAGAATTGTCCATTCATATGCTTTTCTGTATTCCTCCAAGCATTAATCCCTTCTTTAAATGAAATCTAAAAAAAAAAAAAGGGTCTCATCCTCTTATATCTTCACCTTTGCCTTTTACTATGTTATGTTCTAGAGAGGATGGTAATTTTATACAGTGAATTCCAATGTCTGTTCAATTTCCACAGGCATCAATAGACTCCTCCTCCTCACAGAACAGGGTTTCTGGAATTTTCAATGTTTCATATTTATAAATGTAAAGTAGTGTAAATGTCAATAATGGAGTCACTGGCAAATAATTCACTGATATTTGCAGTGCAATAGTGAATTTAAGGAATACAAATGCAGGAGTAAGTGCAGTATAATTTGACTTGGGAGACTGGGCACTCCAATGGCCATGCCCAAGCCATAGGAGATGCTATGGCAACCACTGCTGTGAGCTAAGAGGAAAAAGAAATCAAAATGCTTTTCTTCTCCCAGTAAATCCTACGAAAATACTCATGTCTGAGGGTAACTCACCAATGAACTTGTCATCTATTTTGATGCCTTTTGTATTGTACCAAGCAAGCACTCAATTAGTATTCAAGAAATCACCCTAGAAAAAACCCAGACTTTGCTTTCCAAAGTGAAAAACTGGAAGCAATGTCTTGATGCTGTGTTCTCTTACTGCCCATCACTGGGTGCCCTGTAGTTTCCAAGAGACAAAAGGAACAAAAGGAAAATTTCTGATATGAATCAGGAGACTCCCCGGTGAAAAACTATATGAGTGATCAATGTTCCACTCCACCTCCAATGCTTTTAGCTCTGAGTCAAAAGCTCAAGATCTCTCCTGATGGATAACCATCTTATCACCTCCAGTACTGCAAAGATAACCATATTATCTCAACCAAAATCAAATATCTGAACACAGAATAATTCAGACAAGACGACAGCTGTTGCAACTGAGTTAATTTAACAACATTCTGCTACCAAAAGGTATCCAACTACATCTCTCCCTTTCTCTACTGCCCCTGCCCCTCTTCCACTAGCTGTGGCACACATTGGTCCCTCCATTATCTGTTTCAGCTTCATAGCCCAACAGAGATCTCCTCACTTCTTTCAGTTGATTAAGTTTTCTGATGGGTTGATGAGTTAATGCTGCATGTGTTTACGGAGAGATCTGACAAGAGCCAGAGCCAGTGTGAGGTAAGTAATGGACAATTCAAGAAGGGGAAGGGGCATGCAACCACCCTTTTCTATGGGAATGAGCTCTTGGAGCAGCTCGTACTGTCTAATGGAACTGGACTTTGAAGCAGTTAGTGCCAGACTTTCCAAGCTTATAGCTTGTTGTGCTAAAAGACTTTCTTGCTTGTGAAGAAAAGAAATTAGACATTGCATCATAAAAGCCTGCTATTTTTAGAGACTTGAATTGTGTTTAAACAGCTACCAAGTCAAAACAACTATTCTGTTTAGTCAGCTGTCAATTTGCATGGACTCTTTTTGCTTGCCTTCCTTTAACATTTAGCTATTACATTAGTCCCAGTAGTCCCAGTCAGGACTCTTTTTTGGAGTCAAGCGTCGGGGAATTCTTTCAGACCATCAGAAGAATGTGTAGTCCCTCCCCAAAGACATTACAATCACCCTACCCTAAACAACTCTCAGTCAGTCCAAGGTACTGTTTAGTAGATAGTTACAATATTATCTGGGGACTCCTTTCAAGATTAAGTGCTTCCAGGAAAAACAGAAAAAAACCCAAAAACCAAACCAAACAAACATATATAATATTTGCGGTACTTGAAATACTCAGAATAGTCATATAGAATATTTTAGAAATAATGAGGCTGGCACGTAGGAATCCTTTTCTCTGAAACATACCAGGCTTAGACCCAGATCAATTCTACATTTTAATTCAGTGATATGCAGTTCTAGCTTTTTCCTTTGGTCTACTTCTAACATATATACTGCACATGACATGTAGTGGGAAACTGAAAAGAATTCCAAGATACAGTAGGACAATTGCGAAGACTCGAGAAAACACTGGTCATTGAAGAGAAATTTCATTAAGTGATTTTTGCATGAAGCCTCTAATGTCTGGGTGTGCTATGGCATACCTATTTTGTAAGGATGTTGTAAGCCATCTATTTCTAAATCTCATTTAAATTCTTCCAGTGATGGCAAATACACCATGCTAGATCATTTTTTTCAGTGATCAGTCATCTCATTATTAAAACTATGCACATTACTCCTGAATTTTCTTGTCCCCAAATACTAGGTATTTTATCATTTTATGACATTGTATGCTAGATACAGAGATCTTGTTATCAAATATCATTACCCCCTGCGGGAAGCTGGAACTGAAATGTGAAGGGCAAAGCAGAACCAACAGGTCAGGCACCCAGGTTCAACCTGGCTGCTCTTGTGTTCTGAGAAGTACCAGTTCCAGCCATAAGAAGAGAAGACCTGTAGCCTACGTGTAAGTCAGCAGCCCTTTTTAAACATTAATTTCTACCACTTAGGCTGATATAACTTTTGGAAATAAACTGTTTAGAGCATTGTTTCCTCTGCTGTGATTAATCAGACAGATTGTGCACTGTTACAACGAAGTCCTCTAAGACCTACCTGCTGAGGGCTTGTGAGGAGGGAAACTTCATAGCTTTAGCACTTTTTTCATTGGTGCCACTTGAATGGACTGTATCAGAGCATAATGCAGCTTTTGATAAGTTAAGGGAGTTATTGCAATTTTCTCAGATAAAAACTTTAAAAGTTGCACATCAGTTTAGTTAGAGTTAGTTATATTCTAGACACTGGATCAACCTTGCATCACAAATTTGGCATAACAGTAGACAGGCATCCAAACTGACAAAATATAATTTATTCTTCAAATGCCTGCAGTGGTATCTTTTCCTACTGCTAACATTTATTTTGCACTCTGGTGTCAAAGAGCATCTTTGGAATAAGAGAATAAAACAACAGGAAAACTCCAGTAAATCATCATAGCCCTTAACAAACGCGGTACTTCAGAAAGATAAGTACCCTGAAAAAAAATTTTCATTCTTGCTTGACACTTCTCTATTTACTTTATTCTTTTTATGGAATGATCATCATTTAATGAACAATTATGTACAGGATTTACTTGAACAGTAAAGTGATCTTGGTGGCTTTAATGTAAGCATTATTCTAAGGGCTGCTCTGTAAAACAAAGAGAAAATACTTCACCTACACCAGGATAATGTTACGGGGCAACTTCAGTCAGCAAAGATAAATTTAAAAACAGTGCTCTTACAAGATCTAACAACTTGCAAATTTATGATCAGATCTGGCAGCTCTTTTTCAGACCTGTTCACTGTACAGTATTCAAATGCTGTGATAATATAGTAGATTTTAGCAGAGATTGTAAAAATTAACTATGAAATAAATCACAGAATATATCAGCTCTGTCTTGAGCAGTTCCACCTAATCATCATCAAGATAAGATGGAAGAATAGATTCATACTCCGTAGGCATCTCCTTACTATTCTAAATATAAAACTCCTTTATCCCCTTTATTTCTCCTCCCATTATTTTTCTTATACTTTATTGTCAATACAGTTTTTAATACTCCAGTGCAAAAAGTGGATTTGATACAACTAGGTTTTTATAATATGTAATATATTGTGCTGATATTTTATTTGTTATTTTATTGAAAAAATAATATGTTTCTAGTAATAAAAAGGAAGTATTAGGCTAGTCAGGAACTGAGGCATGTTTTCCACTTATCTGATTATAGTTTATAGTTAAATTAAAGCACCTTTATGGTCCCTGATCCAAACAAAAGGATTCCAATGACATCAATAGTTGTACTGCATAAGAGTTGTGCAGGAGAGAGCTCCTGCTGCTGCATCCACCTTCATTACACAGCTTGGGGAACCAGTTTAACCACGTAACATGGACAGAACTATGCCAATACTAAAGACTTGACAATACAAAATATATTGAGTCTTAAGAGGGGGGCCATAGAAAGTAAAATCTGAGACAGGTTGCTTCAATATCCCTGACAATCTGAGACAGACCCTACCAGAAGCTGGAGAAGCTCTTGAGCAGGAGTTGTCACCTATAACTGATGCAAGACCTTGGGCCAAGAGGACTACCAGAAAGGTTTAACATGCTTTGTGCCTTGCTTTCTTTTCTTTACTTTTTGATGTTAAACTTGGTGCAGCTATCATAGTATAAGGACATAGGCAAGGCAGAGCTTGTGAGTGGAGATAATACCTTTATCAGAAAAAAAAGGTATATTTGGAAAAAGAAACCCCTTTTCAGACACCACCTTCTTCAGGACAAAGTGGTTGTGCATTCAAAAGTATACCTACTGTTTTTAATCATGGTAGGTGGTCTTAAAGTCTTAAGGTGCTGTTGATAAACCTTGCCTTTTCTTACAAAGATATTAGGAATATAGCTGGTACCAAAGGCCTGAGAGCTTCTCAACAGCAGAAAGTTCTGCTATATGCCACCAGTCATCTCAAGTCTTTGAAGCCCATTTTTTTTCTTAACAGAATATGAAATCCATCACAAAGTTTATGCACATGGGTTGAGTATATGTTTCAAGATGTGTATATGTACCTAAGTATATACAAGCACCTTTTGAAATAGTAGCACTTCATTGAGAGAGAGGGTTGGAACAAAGGATAAAAACATCCAAGAAAAAGAAAATGTGCCTGTGAAATCCTCAAAGTTGGAGTTGAAACAAGCGTTTTAGTTAATGCTCATTGCACCAAACAAAATCTCTTTTGGGGCCAGGTAGAAGTTAGTTAAATAGTTATTGTTTTAGTGAAAACTTTTCTTTTCAAAAAATCAGCAGACAAGGATGAATTGCAAAGGCAATTGGAAAAAAAGATTTACTTAGGGAAAGTGATTTGAAAAGTGCAATAAGAAAGAAAAGATTCAAACTTCCCTTCCAATTCTTTTTAAACGCTACCTCTTTTTTTCAATGGGAAAAGACTGTTAGTGATTTCGTTACTTAATGGGACTGCATACGAATTAGTCAAGTGAGATACCTCCTAGCTCTGCTATCATCACTGACCCTAGTTGGCCTTCTTCCATCCTATGCCCTTCTAGAGGAGCTGAGGGTCACCTCACTGTGAGAAATCCTGACATGCACATCAGGCCCATGCATTTAAAATCAGCTGCAAAAATATATACAACTATTTTGTTGATGATGTGTTTGTTTACTAGTCAGAAATAGTAAATCCTCAGTAAATCAGATTGTATGTTCATACAGCAAAAATTAAAATACTGGGTTAAAGAAAGTTATAATTTACACTTCTCAAACTGTGTCGATTTAGTAGACCAATTTTTTCTGTATGTAATTGACTGCTATATGTTTACTCCAAAGCTGTAATTAGTCCAATCTGTTATCTTCATCCTATAGTTTTTATTGTATGACTTGGGAATGCTGGTTGGTTAATACATTTTAATTTTTTCTTTGACTGTACTCTGAAGGAAAGACACAAAAAATTCCTTATCAAGAATCTAGTGTCTCTCTAACTCTCTTTAACCATAAGGTTAGTAGCTAAGGACCCATCTTCACTCCTTCGATACCAGTCTCTTCCTAATTTATATGTGTAAAGTTTGTACTGAATCATGGAGATCAGAAAATTCAATGTATTAAGTGTACACAAAGTGCTATATATTTATAAAGAAAGAATAATTACAGGTTAAACTTTACTTTGCATTTACTTGTTGTGGGCATAATTTCTAATTAATACAAACCAATTATATTTAGTCTATTTTTAGTCTTTAATATGAGTGTTTCTCTTTGGACTTTTTTTTTAATAGGCTGTTCATTTTTCTACATACCACATATAGTACGCTATGTTCTAAAATGGTATGGTGGAATGTGGAGAATTTTGTTTTGGGGAAATAGTAAATTCCTTTGGCTCTGTACAAAAGGCTTTATTCATCCCTCAGGTGCATGATCATTATCTGGGTCTATCTTGGCTATTCTCTTAATTTAAACAAGAGCCACCTACTGTAAATCACCTTTTTTTTGCTTATAGACACACGTGCGACTTGTAGATGCGCAGGCCCTTATATTAAAAAATGTACTAAGTTTTCAGTTTCTAAAAAAAAGTTATGAAGCTTCAGTTAATTAATTTGTGAATTGAAATTAACACTGATTCCAATATCAAACAGTTTTTCTTTGCTGTCAGGGTGAAATTCAGTCTAACCTTAAAGGAAAATATGAATCTCATTGTAATTTCTAGTTAAGTTGTTGAAGCTGCTATGCCAGAACATCATGTATGCCAAAGCATCTTATTGGAGCATCATGCATGCTTAAGGGGCACGTAGCATGCATTCTCAGCTGCTAAATACAGATAATTATACAATGCTTCTGAACAAAATATCTGTTTTGTACTGGTTGGAAGCTCATCTCCCTACAACATAAGCTCATGGAATGGTGCCTCTGACCAGAAACCATACTTATGGAAAAAAATAGTAAGTAAACCTCTTACAAAGGGCTTTTTCATGCAGAATGTTTTACTAAGAATCATAATACACAGATAAGTGATACTCAAACATGCATACAGGCTGCTATGTTTCTTTCCTCTCTAGTGCAACTACTGCGTTAACCTGAAAAGCTGTGGCAAAACTCACCTTACCTGAAGCCACAGGGATGTTCCCTTTCCAATCCACTTGTGCATTAGCACCTGTGTGACTGTCTTTGGGTAGGCCCTTGCACTACTCTCTGCATCCTCACTTTCCACAGACACCGCTGTGGACAGTCATGCTAGCTCTCCATCTTTCCTTCTGTCCTTGGTATTCAGGGAGCCTGTGCAGCATGCAGTTAAAATGAAAATTAAAAATATGTGTCTCTTCCCCGCTCCTCCTGACGTAAACACCAACTTTGTTCTACTGATCTGTAACAAAAGGCAGAGGGCAGAAGGAGAAAATCCTCTAAGCTGGAGTCCATTTGTGCAGTGAGTTAAATGCCATTAGGTCTCATTGACTGATTCAGACTTCTCCCAAGGCATTTGTCATTAGCAGCAGAGATCTGTATTAAATACCTATTTAAGTGTTATTACAGTCTTTCTTGAGATATACTGAATAAAAGCATATATACTGAAGAAAAATATTCATAGCATTACATTAGGAAACCATTTAGTATTGTCTCATACAAAGCAATTTATGTATAGCAATGTTGCAGTGCAGATTACTGTACAGAGCATTACTACGTTACCCAGCCTTGCTTAACATCCCAGGCTCAGACTCAGTTTGGCCACAACATCCTGTAAGAGCTAGTGACTTTGGAGTGGTACATATTGGACACCTCAGACAGACCTGTCTTCCAGAAAGTATTAAATCTCTGTCACGAGCACACATTTTGGAGGACTGAATGGACATCCAAACACTGAGACCCAACAGAGTAGTCTTTTAGAAAATTTTGGCCTTCATGAACACTGATGTAATTCAGGATTAATGCCATCGAGCTGAAAAGATTACAATAACAAAAGAGCAATATGAGATTGGATTTAGGCCTCCAAAGTCTAAAATCTCCAATATATATTTAAAGAGAAATAACTTACTCCAGCATTTGGAAAATGGGGCCTATTGAAAAGCATGAAACCTCTAAAATGTTATTTGAATGCCAGAAAAGTAATACTTTAAAAAGCCAAGACAAAAATGCCAAGAGGAACAGAAAGGAGTGAGCCAGAAACGCTAACATGTTCATTTCCACCCCGTCGGCGAGCTGGGCGAGACCCGCAGCTCCGCAGGCGTTGCTGGGAGTCCCTGCCCTCAGTGACACGGGTGTGTTCTCACAAAATACGTAAACTGGTTCCTTCATAAGGTTCCCAACCAGAAAAAATACCAACTCAGAAACATGCGCCTTACGACGATACCTACATTTCGCCGTGACTTTGTACCCGCCCAGCAGCGGGTCGTGGCCTTCCACGGCATCGAATCCTGCTGACACCAGGACAATCTCTGGATCAAACTCATTGGCAGCTGGCATAATCACAGTCCTGCAGAATGAAAAAAAAAAAAAGGTATTAAAAATTAAATTAACTTCTATCTTCATGATATAGATTGCCACAATCTCAAAAATCCACGGGATTGTATTTTCTTTTAATTAAGCCAATCTTCATGATAGCTGTCCAAAACCAAACAAAGACCAAGGCTTCAATTAATTTCTTTCTAGTCACTCTTTTTCCTTTTCTATGATTGAGGGGGGAAAAAAATGCAGGTACATGTGAAAGCCTCTAATATTACACACACATCTGTGCCTGTTTTATCCTGCTGCCTATAAAAAGCTGCCTCTTCCAGGGAAGTGACTAATGGTTTACAGAGAGCACTCAAAGCCTGAGTGGAAACCCGGACTGCTCCAGTTAGTGCGAACTTGGTGTAAATTTGAACTATAAATTTCTTTTGGGAAAATGTTTGCTTTCCAAACTTTTTTTTTTTCTTCTTAACATTTTTAAATGTTTGTCGAGGTGGGGGGTGACTCTAGCAAAGGAAAAACATGAAATTCCCTTAATCAAATCCAGACTATGTTGTCAAGCCTTTCCAAGGTCAAGCATAACAGGAATGTGACAACCACAAACTAGTGACAGCAACCCCTGCTGGTGTCAGGAAGATAATTCAGCCCTTCACAGTCAAAAAGATTCCACTTTTTTAACCCCTTCCTTGACAAACTTCCGTGGGGATATTTTGTCGTTTTGTTTTTGCTCTTCTCCAAACTCAAACCATTAAAGATGTGTTTAAGGAATAGATAAAACCCTGCATTCTGCACTCGCATATGCCTTCTCTCAGGCTGACTTTCCGAAGGCAAGGCGTCAGGATGGGTTTTACACTAGTAAATGTAAAATGACTAGCCCCTGCGCTAATTCAGGGGAACATCACTGAAAACAAATACATAAATGAATTTTCTATTCGAAATATATTAACTCAAGGAAATCCCAATTAGTCAACAATGGTCAAAATCTGAAGATCAATTTTGCACATGTGTAATACTATTCGCTTAGTTCAATACGTATTTATTTATTTATTTATTTATTTATTATTTCATCACTTAGGCCAAAGAGATCACGCTTTTGTTGAAAGATGAAGGTTTCCTGTAGGGAGAAAAAAGCATGTTAATAATATTTTAACAACTCTTTAGGTTTTTCTTGATTTATTTGATCCGTGTTTTATAAATTTTATTTCATTCTGATTTCCTTAAAGGTAATTTTAATTTTAGGAGAGTGTTCCTTTAACTTGTTAATAAGAGAAAAGGAGAATTCAGACTAGGTTAAAAGTCTTTGTGAGGACATACAACATTTCAATTAACATCACTTTACATTAGAAAAAAAGGATAGAGGCAACTTCATTTTTCTGGCAAATTCACTGAAATTGCATCATGAACATCTGCAGGCAAAGTGATATAATTTGTGAAATATTCTTTTTTTTACATGTTATTAGTAGGCCTCTGTTGAAGTATGGATTCCAGTACTGAGCATTGCACTTCAAGAAGGATTTAGACCAACTTGAGAGAACAAAAGGAAAGAAAACAATTCTAAAAATGTGACCTAAGTGGATAAGATGGTAGAATTATAATTATTTGATTCACATAACTTGAGAGTAAACACGATAAAAGTGCACAAATGTGTAAGTGCAAAAGGAAAGAAATAACCTGTTCTGCATTTTCACTGTGGATAAGACAAGAAGTACTTGCAGCAGGAAAGTTGTAGTTGAGACACTGGAAAAACCTTTTTAATAGTATGGATAGATTTAAATAAAGTGCTTAAGAAAATTGAAGAGTCTCCATCTCTTTGAGTTTTTTATAATAGGTAAAAAAAAATCCATCAATCTTGCTACAGGTTCAAGCTGACACGGCCTTGAAACCGGAGGTCAGATTACTTCTTTTGTAGGTCTTTTTCCTATAGCTCCATGATGTATAACACACAAAGTATACATATGAATAATTACATTAGACACTACAGTGAATGAATTTTGCAGGCTAATCTCCACAAAGTTAGGGAACAACATCAGGAATAAAGATCTCCTATGCAACCACATCTTATCTTTCTTATATACATACCTTCTGATACTCTAATTATATGTTCATTGTCTGAAGAAACACATACTTCCCAAACTTCCCCACATCTGCAACATATGTGGCACGGACCCTGATTGGTGATGACTGTGGTTGATATGCAATCTTGATCTGTCCCCATAGCACCATATATCTTATACACTGAAAGAAGGAGGGATCCTACAGAGAACCCTCCCTATCTGCAGCCACTTGAGCTTTTGCCCTCCTCCTCTCCATTCACATTTCCTCAAATTCAAGTCAGGCTCTGTTTTCCATTTCTTCATGTCAGCTAAAGTGGCAGCACCAGGGACTACGTTAGCACCCTATGTTTGCTATAATACAGTCTCACAAATTATGACAGGACTTTGCTGCTGCTACTCTGCATACTATGTACCAGAAGAGCTAACCTGTGTGCCCACAAGACCTGTGTCGTTGTTCATTTCTCTTTCATCCTCCATAATATTGAGGATAATATCACCCATCTTACACTGTTCTTGAATTAATACTGAACAGAAACTCTAAGGACTTTTCTTTAACAAAGACATTATGGAAAATGTAATCTGTCTACTAGGGTAGCAAGCTTGACTCTTCTCTAAAACGTCTTTCTCTAAGACACCTGATGTTCCTTGTTACAGCAGCCAAGACTACTATCTGGTCTTTCAAAAAGACGACAGATGCAAGTCTCAGTTGCAGAGAGGACCATACAGACATCTAGTTCCTAAATCTCTTAATCCAGTCTTCCTATATATTAACCAACAGGCACTTAATGCTGCTCCTCTTTTGAAACTACTGTGAGATATCCACTCAGAGAAAAGTGGCTTTATGTCTGGAAAACATAACATTTTGGTTTGGACTTTGTATGGGTAGGACCTCTCTAACCTTTGTCTTGCCTTGGCAGGAACTTCTTTGTGGCACAAAACACATGTGTAAATTCCTTGACGAAAATGACATTTTCCTATCTTATGAAGTGTTATAAGGAATCCTATGAATACATTTTTAAATATGGACTAAATTTCACCAGGACTTAAATAAAACCTCTTGGCATTTGCCACCTCTCAGGCTTCAGCACCTTCATTATCCCTGAATAACTGTCCTTAGAAAAACGTTTTGAGGTCAGCAGCTGTAAAGAAAGACTGCACAAAGCACTAGATTCCATCTTTTTTTTTTTTACTCTAAAGCAAGGTGAAGCTCACTTCTCCCTCATGAGAGGAGGTTAAAACAGGATGGTTAAACAGGTGGGGATAGCTCCTGAGCCTTTGCCGTCTCTTGGGAGTAGAGAATCATCAGACCCTGTATCTTGCTCCTTTCCTACCTCATCTACACTCTGGAGGGCACAGCAAGGTGTAAGAAAGAGAAATCATCCATTGACTGCCTCCTCAGGAGCTCAATAACCATAGCACTTCCCTTCTCAATCGCCTAGGAACAGAATCCTCTAAATCAGATCACAACAGAAAACATGCTTTTTTTTTTAAAGCACACAACTAGCATTGGTCATCCACTAATAGATATTCATGTTAACCTTCCCAAATTCCTCACACCAACCCTATGCTCAGAAGTCAGGCTGCAGCTGGCAGGATTTGTTACGGTGCAAAGGGTCAAAACTCTGCTCATCAAAAATCCTTTGCAAGGGTGCATAGGCAGCTGGTAGGAACCAGTAGGAGAAGACCTAGGTAGGAACAGTTATTATCTTACCCGCAGCAGGAGTAAGAAATACGATTTGGCTTCTGGCCATAGGTCACCAGACAGGTACAGACTGGGGGCTGGCAGGCCATCGGCTTCCTGCTTGAAGCCAGTTGGGCTGCAGGGGTTATCAGCAAACAGAAGTTAATGCTAGGATCCTTCTCTGACAAAATGAGCATTTTTTGTCAGAAGAGAAGTGAATTTTATTCTTCCACTATGACTCACACTCTCCTCTACTGTCTCATCCAAAGAAAATAAAACACATAAAAGAGTTATTTATTTTCTGTGATACTGAATCATATAGAAGCATAAATATTTGGTATACCATATTCACGTAATGATGACAGCAGAGTTACAGGAGCATCTTGCCTGGCTGACTGCTTCTTTCTTTTCTCTCACATTTTCATTAATAAACATGTCAAAGCCTGAAAGCTTGAGCAGCTGGATCGCAGGAGTTATTTATCCACGCTAAACCTTGCAGTTACAATGAAACTGTGTCCTCCAGCCCAAGGTAGTGCAGATCCTCCTTTAAGTCTGATGGTACTGGGAACAGAGCATGTGTCTGGGAAGCTGAAAAGATTCCTTTTTGTCCCACTAAGGAGATTTCCCCAAAGAATTAATATGTTCCATTTGGGTATGCTGCTGTCTGCAGAGAAGCCAAGGGATGGCTTCCAGTTGGGTGTAGTCCTAGAGAAAACATCAGGCATGTGATCCTCCCCTCCCCACCAATCTGAACATCAGATGCAAGACATTAAAGAGATTCTATCAAGGGACTCTGTTCCTTTTATTCTTCCATTCTATTTTTGTACATTTAAAGCACATGGTTAGGATGCTCTCAAACATTTGTTCTCCCAGAAGAGATTGCAGAGAAGTACCCAACCCAGAAATTACTCTGCAAGTACCATCACACAGAGCTGGAAATCTCCAAAGAAACTTAAGCTGATGCAAATAGCTACAATTCTTTTGCTGTATTGGTAATTTAAAAAGGAAATGAGCAGGAATACCAGCCCAGGACAGTAATTTATGTAACCGAGAAAAAAAATCCACACTGTTCTAAACTGCAGATTGGAATGGCTTGGTGACATAAATTATTTGCTCTTTTCCTAA